>NC_079901.1:1218729-1357775 GCF_024868665.1 Triplophysa rosa
GACAGATGGGGTTCGTCCCTGAGAACCAATCGCTTCCGACTTCTTAGAAAAGGGCAATGAAAATTGGCAAATGAAATTTGCATGCCGGACTCCGACCCCAGATATCTGAGTATAATAGGGAGACGGCGTGCCTCATTCATTCACCTTAGTTCTGAGGAGCCTGAGACCTCTCACGACTGCTGCAGTGGACAGCACGTGTTGTGGCAAGAAGGACACAACGCCACTGGCTCGCGGACCGTTCGCACCTCTGACCGTTCCCCATGAGACGGTCCCACCGTCTTATTCCTCAATCACGTATCGGACATGGTACGTGATGTTGAGATGTCTGTTGCAGCATCGGAGGGTGACTTACTGGCATCAGACTCCGACGATTCCTTGAAGCTCCCTCCCTCGGTGGGGTCGAGCTCAGGAAGAAGCGGACGTTGAAATGTCAGCCATGCTTTCCCGGGCAGCCGGCATTGGGTTGCGGTGCACCGCACTGACTCTCCCAACGCTTGCGGCTGGATACACGGTACCTCGGGCTTGAGAGCGGCTCCAAGCCGCACTCGCCCCCAGTGCCATGTTCCCCCGGAAGTGCATGAGGAACCTAGTGCGACCTGGAACGCTCCCCTTCGGCGCGTACATGTCAACTAGTTCCATCGCCTTTTCTTCCCTCGATGGTGGGGCAGCTAGAGGATACGTCGATGTCCCCCAGGGGCTCGACCTAGACTCCCGTCCAAAGCACGTAGGCTTTTCGGCATCTGAGGTGTTTACTCAGCCACAGCTTACTCTGCTGCGGGCCAAGCTGTCTCCTCTCTCCACACTATGGCCATCCTGCAGGTCCATCAGGCCAATGCGCAGAGAGAGCTCCACGAAGGTAAGACCGACCCAGCGCTTATGCAGGAACTCCGCGCCGTCACCGACCTTGCTCTACGGGCGACCAAGGTGATCGGTCGGGCGATGTCCACACTTGTGGTCCAGGAGAGACACCTCTGGCTGAACTTTGCACAGATGAGTAACGCTGAGAAAGTCCGCTTTCTCGATGCACCCATCTCGCAAGGGGGGCTGTTTGGTGATACTGTCGAGCTGCAGTTCTCGACAGTAAAGGAGCAGACAGAGGATATCAAGTATATCCTCCCCAGCCACGACTCGACCGCCCTCTGGCCGCCGAGATCCCGTGCACCGTCTGCTTCCCAGCAGCCCTGGTCCTCTTCGAGACATCGAAGAGGAGACCACCACCCCGTCAGCAGCCTCGGCGGAAGCCAAAGCGGCCCTCATGGGAAGACCCCAGGGAGATCGAGAATACCTTCGGGCCCGACCCGAGCCATTCCATTGCTGATGGTCGATCCGGGAGGGTTCCTGCCCCATCCCAACAGCCCACTTCTAAGAGTTTTCTCTCTCTCTGGGCGTTTATCACAGCCGCTCTCACCCTCTACACGACGGTGTTAGGAAACTCGACGTTGCGTCACGGCGAGACCCAATGTCGAGGATAATCAGCAGCCTAAGCACTCTCAATCGACGGTGCGTTGTGCCACATCATCGTCTGGGTATTATCACAGCCGCTCTCACCCTCTACACGATAGTGTTAGGCAACTAGACGTTGCGGCAAGACCCAATGTCGAGGATAATCATCAGCCTAAGCACTCTCATTCGATGGTGCGTTGTGCTACATCATCGCCAGGCAGGTAAAACTGCAGAGCCGATCTCCTCCCCTGGGCCCCCCCACTGCCAGCCATCGAACCACCCCCGGGAGGTCGATGAAGCAGAACGTCCCCCCAGCCTCCCTGTCTCGGTCCCTGGGAGCCTGACAAGAGCTTCCCAAACCGTCACAGTGACTACGGGATACGGTCCGTCTCGGCTACGCGATCCAACTCCCCAGACGCCCGCCCAAGTTTCGGGGCATCCTCTCAACCTCAGCCCGTGCTTCGTGCCGAGGTCGCCACCCCTCTGGTGAGGAAGCGATTGTGCTCGTCCCTCTAGCCAAGATGTTCAACGGGTTTTACAGCCCGTACTTCGTCGTCCCCAAAAAAGCAGGGGTCGCTAGATCTGCGTACTATGAACAGGCACCTACTCAAGCTGCAGATGTCAAGATGGATTCAAGGCAATCGACCTGAAGGACGCTTACTCTCATGTCTCAATTCTCCCTCGTCATCGCCCGTTCCTACGGTTCGCTTTCGAGAGTCAGGCATATTAGTACAGAGTCCTCCCTTTCGGTCTGTCCCTGTCCCCACGAGTCTTCACGAAGATCGTGGAAGCCGCCCTCACTCCCCTCAGGGAGAGAGTTGTGCGGGTACTAAACTATCTCGACGACTGGCTCTTTTGACACACTTGCGAGATCTGTTATGTACACACAGGGACCTAGTGCTTCGGCAGCTAGATCGATTGGGACCACAGGTCAACCGAGAAAAGAGCAAGCTCTCCCCTGTGCAGAGCATCCTCTATTTTGGTATGGAACTCAACTCTGTCTCCATTACAGCATGACTGACTACAGAAAGCGCTCAGTCAGTGTTGAACTGCCTGGAATATTTCAAGCAGCCAGCGGTCCCCCTGAAATTCAGAGGCTCCTGGGAACATGGCATCCTCGGCGGTGGTGATAACCCTCGGGTTGATGCACATGAGACCGCTCCAACACTGGCTACAGAGTCGAGTTCCCTGGAGAGCGTGGCACACGGGCAGCAGGCGGATGGTGATTACGCCTCTCTGCCGACGCACCCTAACCCCTGGTCTTCAATGACCTTTCTACGGATGGGGTCCCTCTCTCGGGCAGGTCATGAGGCGCGTTGTGGTGACGACAGATGCCTCCCTGCAGGGTTGGGGTGCTGTGTGCAACAGGCACGCAGTGTCGGGGCGATGGACGGGCCCCTGCCTGCGCAGGCATGTCAACTGCCTAGAGTTGTTGGATGTGCTACTTGCACTGAAGGGGCTACAACCTCTCGTGGAGGCCAAGCACGTGCTGGTCCGGCGGACAGCACAACTGCTATAGCGTATATCAACCACCAGGGTGGCGTTCGCTCACGGCAGCTAACACGACTCACCCGACGCCTCCTCCTGTGGAGTCCGCAGGTGAGCAGATCCCTGCGAGCCACACATATCCCAGGCAACCTGAACCAGACAGCCGATGCGCTCTCTCGTCAGTTGATGTCTCGCGGAGAGTGGCGACTCCACCCCCGCGCAGTCCAGCTCATTGGGTACAGTTCGGGCGGGTTCAGGTAGATCTGTTCGCCTCCCTGGACACCACCCATTGCCCGCTAGGGTACTCCCGTCCGAGGCCCTCCTCGGCACGGATGCTCTAGCGCATAGCTGGCCATGGGACAAGCGGAAGTACGCCTTCCCCCCAGTGAGCCTCATTGCACAGACTCTGTGCAAGGTCAGGGAAGAGAAGCATCAAGTGTACTAGTTGCGCCATACTGGCCCAACCGGACTTGGTTCTCAGAGCTAATGCTCTTGAAGACAGCTCCCCCCGGCCGATTCCCCTGACGAAGGACCTGCTTTCCCAGGGGAAGGGTACGTTATGGCATCCCAGTGCAGACATCTGGAACCTCCATGTCTGGCCCCTGGACGAGATGAGGAGATCCTGAGTGGCCTACCCCCTGCGGAGGTTAGGACCATCACTCAGGCTAGGGCCCTGGCCACTAGGTGGCTATACGCCTGTAAGTGGTGCCTCTTCTCATCCTTCTCGAAGAGAAGACCCGCGGAGTTGCTCAATTGGGAACGTTCTGTCCTTCCAGAGATTCGAGAGTAATCTCTCCCCTTCCACACTGAACGTGTATGTAACCGCTATTGCCGCTCATCACGACCCAGTTGCTGGTAAGTCTTTAGGACCGCACAACCTGATCAATTGGTTCCTAAGGGGTGCGGGAAGGCACTTCCTCACCCGCGCTCCGTACCCTCTTGCGACCTTGATGCGGTTTTGGAGCCCCTCGGAGATGCCGCTCTTTCCACCTCATGATGAAGACGGCTCTCCGGATGGCACTCAAGAGGGTAGCGGACCTAAAAGCATTCTCCGTGTCAACAGATTGCCTAGAACTCGGGCCCGGTGATTCTCACGCTATCCTGAGACCCCGGCCCGGCTACGTGCCCAAAGTTCCCACCACTCCCCCTACACCAGGTGGTGAACTTACAGGCACTCCCCACCGGGGAGGAAGACCCAACCCCATCCGTGTTGTGTCCAGTACGTGCATTGCGCCTCTGCTTGGACCGCACGCAGAGCCACAGGAGCTCTGAGCAGCTCTTTGTCTGTTTTGGAGATCAGCAGGGAGGGCTGTCTCAAACAGAGATTGGCGCACTGGGTCATGGACGCCGTCACTATGGCGTACCTGTCCTAAACTCACCTGCGCCCACTGGGTGAGAGCTCTCTCCACACGGAGTACAGGCTCCTCGTGGGCACTGGCTTGAGGCACCTCTCTGGCAGACATCTGGTCCTACAGCCTCCGCGTAAAACCGGTATCGGCTCGAGTCTTGCGGGCATCATGCAAGACTGCCGGCCGGTAGGGTGTACGCCTATGACAGTACCTTCCCCCCTTTCTCCTAAGGGGGTCAGCGTACTAACTAGCCTCCCTTCTTCCCCCACTGGGTGAAGAACAGGCACTCCATCCATCACTAAGCAAGCACCTCCTGCGGGCGGGCTGGGCAGAGCAGCCCTGCTCCGTAGGCCGGATACCAACTGAGTTATCCACAACATAGCTCTAACCGGACCTAGTGCTACCAGACGTTGTAACCCCCCAGCAGGGCGGTTCCATGTGATGTATCTTCATGATTGGTTCCCACCTTGGTAACCCATGACCTTCCCTAGGTGGACCTCCACCTCGCGGTTAACTCCTTCAGTCCGCACATTCTACCCATGAGTTCTCCCCCATCGGTGAGACCATGTTGGTATCTCCACTAAACTCCTCCCTCCGGTAGGAAGTGGTCTCTGAATCGCATCCCCCGCTTGAGGAAGTAGCGCTTACCCAGGGCCTTACGGTACCAGGCGGCTTCTCGCTGTTAGAGAAACAAGGCCGTCGCCTGTGAGGCCGAAGGCAGGGGCCTTCCCACCTTTCAAGTAAAGCTCTGGGGCCCCCTACCTACCCACTCGTAGGTTACAATCTCGCGGTAGCTCTCACGGCTGACACGCCCAGGCCAGTCACCGTCGCTTCGCTAGAGATTGTGACGCGGCTCAGTGTTGTGGCGTTTTCCATAGGAACCCCATCTGTCGGCTCGACACAAAGTCGAGAGACCGACAGAAAGTGAACGTCTTGGTTATGGATGTAACCTCAGTTCTCTGATGGAGGGAACGAGACGTTGTGTCCTTCTTGCCACAACACGTGCTGCCCACTGCAGCAGTTGTGAGAGGTCTCAGGCTCCTCAGAACTAAGGTGAATGAATGAGGCACGCCGTCTCCCTTTTATACCCGGATATCCGGGGGCAGAGTCCGGCATGCAAATTTCATTCGCCAATTTTCTTTGGCCTTTTCAAAATACTCAGAAGATGATAGTTTCTCAAGACGAACCCCAATCTGTCGGTTCGACACAACGTCTTGTTCCCTCCATCAGGGAACTGAGGTTACATCTTTAACCAAGACGTTTTTATATCCAAGTGGGGGATATAAAACAAAAATGCAAAGCAAATATTATGAAATGCAAAATCGAAGTCAAGTCAGGTCAACTTTATATAGCCTAGCGATTTTTACAATTTTCATTGTTACAAAGCAGCTGTACATAAAACATATTGACTATTAGCAAAACATTTAAAGCACACATTTAAGATAAGGGAGAGAGAAACACAGGTCAAATATAACAGACGATAAATTCCTATATGTAATATTAATTAAGTAAAACTTTAAAATTCTAAAGCCGGATTTAAACCTAACACAGATTCAAGCATAATGCAAACCACAATTTTAGCTAAATGAACTCCAATGGACGTTTTACAGGCAGACCGTGTATTTGACCTCCTCTGTGTTCTTGGTCACATATTTTGTGAGTTAACATGTTCCCTTCATCATGGAAACATACTCAATGGGACACACCATGCGTCTGAAATGGCCTACTTCCATTCTATATAGTAGGTGAAAATGAGTATGATTCATGAATAGTATGTCTGAAACCTCAGTATGCAAAAACGGTAGGCGAGAAATACCCCGCATGGTCTACTACTTCCGCCAAGATTCGTGCGTGTGGATCAGATGGACACTTATCCATCTCATCAAATTTGAAAAGTAAATCAAATAAATATAGCGGAAAACTTTAAGGCGGACGTCCATTTTTAATGTAAATGGAAATAAATGAATTTCTTGTGACTAGATTATGTTTTTATCAACGCTCACGTGTAGGTTGTTGTTAATACATCATTGGTCAAAGAGCTTACGGGTCACATGACCATAAAACATGGAGGACACAATATGTCCAAAATCTATTCATAGTACTCCCACTCATACTATATAGAACATACTGTTTTAACGGCCGCTAGATAGATACTTATTCAAATTCAGTATGTACTGTCACAGTATGACATTTCGGACGCAGTGAATGTTTGTCTGTTTGTCCGTCATATTTACAGTGGTTCCACAAAACCGACATTTCCTGATCAATTCCCTGTTTAACAGTAGAATGCATTGTCACATTATACTGATAATGTGTTGGGTTTTATTGGTGTGATGATATCTGACCGACAGAACAACATTAAATCCTACTGGAATGAGATCCAAAACACACTGCATAAAGGGATTTTGTACTGGTTTTAATGGTAAATAGCTGATGGTTCATAATGATATTGTAATGGAACTCAATGGAGTTTCCTTTAAATCCATTTAATAGAATGTCATGTTTCCTTTGTACCATGATGGTTGAACAATATACCTGATGACGTCACATGGGTGGTGAGGTAATAACATCTACTAATAGGCAGAAACTGGAAAACAGGTGTCATCACATCCGGTTTATGTGCTCATTACATGTAGAGCTGTTTTACTCTAAATGCCTTCAGGAAAAGATACCAACTGGGTTTAATCAATGTACATAATACATGCAGACTGATGTAGCAAGACTTGTTTTTCGGTTTGGTCATGTGATGTTTGACATATACCCTATTAATCCATTCAATGGAATTATGTCAGATTACTGCTGTTAATAACAAACAAGGCATCTGAAGAATACACTCTTAAAAAAAGTGTTTCAAAAGGTTCTTCAATGCCATAGAACAGGAGTCTTCAACTAAAATTGCTTGAGGTCTAGTAAACGAACCCTCCTTACCAGCCAAGGTCCGGACAATTAAATACCTCAAAATATGAATAGATGGTTTTTCATATCTATACGATGGCAAAACAATGTCTGACAACAATATAATGAAGGAAAATGTGCAAAATGCCCTAATCTCTAAACCTGCACTGAACATACATTCATTTCAACATTAACAACTTTAAAAGAAAACTAAAGTGTTGTTTTCTGCTGAACTGAGATGAACAAATAGCAGCATCAAGTTGTGACTGATCATCCTCTGATAACATTTCAGCTCTTCTTGTGGCTGTTGCAGCTGAAAGGGGGGTTTGTTTCATATTTTATTTTAGTTCATCTCTTTATTTTCCTTCTAAAAGTGCTTCACAGAAGCCTCCATTCACCTTTTTACTATTTCCCCATCAGTAAAGGGCTTGTTATGTTTTCCTGTATTCTTAGTGAACATTCATATGCTGGTTGTTGGGCGGTAAGTGAGTGAGGGAGGACCCGTGTAGATCGCTTCTACTGGGATTTGAGCTCATATATTTTCCGTGTCCTTACCTCGGACTGCTGCGGGTAAGTTTCTTCAAAGTGTCTATGTCTAGTTTCATAATGCCGTTTAAGGTTTCCACTTTTGACAACCGCAACAGACTCAGAGCAAATGAGACAAACCGGCCTTGTGCATGTCGATGCAGGAAGAATAAATACAAATCTCTCGACACATTCATCTCGCAAAACATGGTTTTCAGCGTCAACTTTTCTAACTTTTGAAAAGGACATTGTTTTTCAGTCACTGACAGTTACATCTGTCTGCGCGCTGCAGCTAGTCTGTCTCGGCTCTCTTCACTCATCGACGTCTGAACGTAGCAACAGTGCACATACTGTATGTTAACTGTCCGTGGCGCCGTAGGACCCAAACTGCTACTGAGCGGACCTTGATGTGCCTGGTATAAATTTGATTGCATTTGAAAATAATGTTAGGCGTTATTATGTCAAAAGGCTTTTAGGTCCGGATGGACGCATCTCGCGGTCCGCATTCGGACCGGAGTCCGCTAGTTGGTGACCCATGCCATAGAAGAACCTTTTGGTTCCATGAAGAACCTTTAACATCTGAAGAACCTTTCTGTTTCACAAAAGGTTCTTTGTGGCGAAAAAAGGTTCTTCAGATTATAAAAAGTAAGAAAGAGATGGTTCTTTAAAGAACCTTTGACTGATTGGTTCTTTGTGGAACCAAAAATGGTTATTCTATGGCATCGCTGTGAAGAACCTTTGAAGCACCTTTATTTGTAAGATTGTAGAGATCAGTAAGATTCATTTCTGGTTTGTGAACTCTCATGGCTGTATTCCAATCACACATTCAATAAATCAACAGGGAGATCAACCCCAGTATTCTTCAATGCAACATCAACAAATTTACATCAAAAGACGACTGGCATGAAAACATGTACAGCACTACACTGGGTTCCAAATTATTATGCAAATGATATCTTTCTCTGGTTTTCCTAATTTGTCGATGCAAATGACAGTCAGTATAATTTTCAAGTAATCAACAGTTAGGGTACATTTGGAATTTTATTGAACAAACCTCCCACTGACAACAGTATTTATTTAAAAAATGAAAAACTCAAAATGCACTGTTCCAAATTATTATGCACAACAGAGTTTGAAAACATTTCATAGGTTGTAAAAAACTGAAAATGGTCATTTGTTGAATTTGCAGCATTAGGAGGTCATATTTACTGAAATCAAAAGCTATTTCAATCAAAAACATCCTAACAGGGCAAGTTACATGTTAACATAGGACCCCTTCTTTGATATCACCTTCACAATTCTTGCATCCATTGAACTTGTGAGTTTTTGGATAGTTTCTGATTGAATTTCTTTGCAGGATGTCAGAATAGCCTCCCAGAGCTGCTGTTTTGATGCTAACTGCCTCCCACCATCATAGATCTTTCGCTTGAGGATGCTCCAAAGGTTCTCAATAGGGTTGAGGTCAGGGGAGGATGGTGGCCACACCATGAGTTTCTCTCCTTTTATGCCCATAGCAGCCAATGACACAGAGGTATTCTTTGCAGCATGAGATGGTGCATTGTCATGCATGAAGATGATTTTGCTACGGAAGGCATGGTTCTTCTTTTTGTACCATGGAAGAAAGTGCTCAGTCAGAAACTCTACATACCTTGCAGAGTTCATTTTCACACCTTCAGGGACCCTAAAGGGGCCCACCAGCTGTCTCCCCATGATTCCAGCCCAAAACATGACTCCGCCACCTCCTTGCTGACGTCGCAGCCTTGTTGGGACATGGTGGCCATCCACCAACCATCCACTACTCCATCCATCTGGACCATCCAGGGTTGCACGGCACTCATCAGTAAACAAGACTGTTTGAAAATTAGTCTTCATGTATGTGTGGGCCCACTGCAACCGTTTCTGCTTGTGAGCATTGGTTAGGGGTGGCCGAATAGTAGGTTTATGCACAACTGCAAGCATCTGGAGGATCCTACACCTTGAGGTTTTCGGGACTCCCGAGGCACCAGCAGCTTCAAATACCTGTTTGCTGCTTTGCAATGGCATTTTTGCAGCTGCTCTCTTAATCCGATGAATTTGTCTGGAAGAAACCTTCCTCATTCTGCCTTTATCTGCACGAACCCTTCTGTGCTCTGAATCAGCCACAAATGTCTTCACAGTACGATGATCTCGCTTAAGTTTTCGTGAAATATCTAATGTTTTCATACCTTGTCCAAGACATTGCACTATTTGACGCTTTTCGGCAGCAGACAGATCCTTTTTCTTTCCCATATTGCTTGAAACCTGTGGCCTGCTTAATAATGTGGAACGTCCTTCTTAAGTAGTTTTCCTTTAATTGGGCTCACCTGGCAAACTACTTATCACAGGTGTCTGAGATTGATTTCAGTGATCCAAAGAGCACTGAGACACAATACCATCCATAAGTTTAATTGAACAATATAAAATTAAATGTTTACGACACTTAAATCCAATTTGCATAATAATTTGGAACGCAGTGTATATGGGAAAATAAGGAGTTTTGGCCGGAAAATACAGAGCTCCAAACTCTGTATTATAAATGGTCGCATTTTGCAACCAGTTTTCGAGACAGTGCGAGAATTTTTTTACAAGTACACGATCCAATACCATTTTCTTAAACAGGATTTAGTTATGCCCTGCTGTGTTGTCACAACCAACCTCTGTTTAGAGAAGAAGAAATGAAAATGTGCCAGCAGTATGTCCGCTGTTTGGCAGTATTTCAGAGTGGACCAACCAGCCAGTAAAACTGTAACTTAAGAAAAATAAATAATATTACTGTGAAATGTCTGTCAGATAATAAAAATACTATAGTTTACTGTATGTATTTGTCCATGTTTTATTAAGGGATAGGTCTGAAGCACAACATAAAATGTGCGACCTGCAAATTTGGAATTTCTTTGTTATTTCATGTGGTAAGACTAGTAGATGGTGACCAGCCACCAGTGCAGGCTGTGTGTGATATTCAACTGCGCGGGTCACTTGCGTCAGTGATATTTCCCAATCAAGGTCGTCATTAACAAGTTTACACACACACAAGTTATAACGATTTGATATATGAGATGTTTAAAATGAAACTAATAGCGGAGGAGTTCAGGAAACATCATTTATCTGTTGAATACTTGAGACGGCGCTGAATCATTTCAAATCCGTTCACAGCAAGAGTTTTATTTGACGTTATATTTACATATGTGTTGTGTGGTGTGTGTTGGTGTGTGTGCGTCGTGTGCGTGGTGTGTGGTTGTGTGTGTTGTGTGTGTGTGGTGTGTGTGTGTGTTGTGTTGTGTGGCGTGTGCGTGTGCGTGTGTGGTGTGTGTGTGTGTGTGTGTGTGTGTGTGTGTGTGTGTGAACAGCTGTGTATCAGGATGTATCTCTATAGGGGTGTGTGGGCCGCAGGCAGGGATGAGGAAATGAGAACACTACCTGAGCCAGATCTCACCTGTGCCCAGACCTGACACCTCTCCACAGGACACTCCCCCTCTCCTCCCTCTCACATTCTGTCCATCCCGGACACACACACACCTTTGCTCTCTACTCTTGATTGCATGCTCAGCACTTTTCTCTTTGGCAGATAAAGATCATCGTGTGTCCTTCTGCTGTGTGTGTGTGTCGTGTCAGGTCTCTTGTCTTGTGTCACTTTAAAAGAGATTTAAATGTAAATAGCCTCTTTTGTTTTGAATGTCTAGACTCTTATTATGAAGTCGTGTCTCTTGTTGTTGGGGTTTTCAGGGTTTTCCAGTTTCCTGTGTTAATTGTTCCCACATGTGTCTTGTTACCTCATTAGTCTGTGTGTGTGTTTTTTTGGTTTGCTGTTGTTCCTGTTAAGTTGTGTGTTTGGGAAAATGTTGTAGTCATGTCTTGTTTTTAATGGATTTATGTGCTTTCTGATTATTAAAAAAGAGGTATTTAGATCCTCAAACTGATTCTCTCTGAGATAATATTTGACAATGTAATTTTACAATACTGCAACAACTTTGTTTAATCAATTTGAGATGATCAGTTTTGTATTTTTACTGTTTGATTATGAGACTCAGTTCACTCATTTGCTATAGCATGTTATTACACGGCTTGTTTGAATGCTTGATTCTGATTGGCCAGTCGCGACATGCCAAGGGTTGTTATTTTCAATAACAAGCGCTCAAAACTAATAACACCCTGTAACCCGGATGCTGCACATCATTTTGAGAAGGGCAGTTTAATATTACACAAAAATGAATTATAAATATGTCTTTTAATCACATACATGACATTATATTTACGAATGATTAAACCAACTTGCCCGTTTGTGACGTTTGAACAACGTTTCTTACCTTAAAACTGAAACTAAACGGCTTTTCCTCACGGAAGGTCTGCATTCGGTAAAAATGAGCTAATAAAATATTTCAAATTCACATTTTATGTCCAGTTTTTTTCTCATGTGGCAACTAGTCGTGTAATAAGCGGGATAATGTACAAGCAGCCGACTGTTATCACCAATTAAGCCCCTTCAGTGTGACACCAGACCTGATCTTATTTCCGCGATAACAACCGGCTGCCTGTACATTATCCCTTACTTACTGTATATTGCTTGCAGCTTTTGTATAAATACACACAAAGGCTAATATGAGTAATACACACAGCAGCTTTACAGAACGATTCAAACAAACACTGTAGAACATACTTGAAGCATTAGTGTGTGTGTACATGCATGTTTGTGTTTATAAATAGATTATGAGAAATGAGTCTGAAGGTATAGTATAGGTGAACGAACATGAAATAAAGAATCAGGATTTGTCGATGTTCATTTGCAGAGATGAGAAACTGTTGGCAGATCTTCTCCTTATCTATAGGTTAAGCTGACACTGTACTGTACGTCTTCACTAGGGTGTGTCTTACTTTCTCTCTTAGGTTATAATATGTACGATTTTGTGTTAAAATATCAATCAATACTAGCCCCAAGTTATATACATTTAGTCATTTAGCAGACGCTTTTATCCAAAGCGACTTACAGATGAGGTAAACAATTGAAGCAATTGGAACAACATAAGGACAACAAAAAGCATAAGTGCAGTAAAAGTAGTACACAGTATACAGAGCTAAGGATTTTTTATAAGGATAGAAAGAGTAGAAAAGATATAGAAGTCAGAGCTGATCAGTCAGGTGTTGACGGAAGAGATGTGTTTTCAGACGGTTCTTAAAGATGGCCACAGAATCTGCTGATCTTGTAGCAGCGGGCAGATCATTACACAGATGTGGAACCGATCCTGAGAAGGTACGTGAGGGAGATCTTTTACCTTTTTGGGATGGCACCACAAGACGTTGTTGGTTTGCAGAGCGTAGGGATCTGGCGGGTACATAAGTCTGCATTAGTGAGTGAAGGTAAGGGGGTGCCAAATCAGTGGTGGTCTTGTAGGCCAGGAGCAGAGTCTTGAATTTGATTCGAGCGACTAGAGGGAGCCAATGTAACTTACTGAAGAGAGGAGTGATGTGCGCTCTCTTCGGTTCATTGAAGACCACTCGTGCCGCTGCATTCTGGATCATTTGTAGAGGTTTGGTTGTGCAAGCTGGAAGTCCAGCCAGCAGCGCATTGCAATAGTCCAGTCTGGACAGGACAAGAGCCTGGACTAGGAAAATAAATGGTGGGACTGATGTTAAGAGAGTTATTAAGAGAAATAAAGTGCAGAACCTGATTGATGCGAGTTATAAGAGCTCAAAAAAGAGCTTTCATAAAAAAAATAAAGTTCAAAGAGCAGATAAAAGCAATACAAAACTAATCCGCGCAACTCCTGACAACATGTTAATGTATTATGAAGCGAATTGATCGGTCTCTAAAATAATGATTAAATATCATCTGTAAACTACAGCTTCTGCAACTGAAACTTCGGACCAGTATCAATCGCACCCAAGTGCCTTACTCACTTAGAAGGGCAGAGCTCTAGAAATGGAAATCCAAAAGGGAGACTGGCAACTGTCTCATAGCATAGCCGTTTCGGTCACATGGGCGAACTGAATAATAAATATCAACGCCAATTTCTCTTTGACAGACACTTTGCATTCGTCCCTTTCAGCAATGCTTTTCACGGGCGCAAACATGACGTTTAGAACGCGTGATTTTAGTTCGCCCAAGGACCAAAAAAAAGACGACGCTGTTAGCTGTTATCTTAAATCTGGTTGACCAGACGGTTCCAGGTGTTGGACCAAAGACGTTTCAGACGCACCCAACCCCCTCCCTCCTCGGAAAAAAATCTCTTCGGATTTACACGATTGACATAAATGACCTATTTTTGATTCAAAACTGTGAATTTCGCAGAAAAGCGACTAGTTTGCAAGTATGTATTTTGAGAAATGTCTCAGTGGTTTTGAGTTCATACAACGAAAGTCAATGAGATTCAAAGTTGTTTGGTTATCAACATTCTTCAAAATATTTGATTTTGTGTTCTGCAGAAGAAAGAAACCCATGCAGTTTGGGATGACTTTAATGGGTTCTCTGATATACAGTAAAAGCATAGAAAAGGATGGATTTCTCACAAACGTTTGTATATACCACATATTATAATGTCTTGTTTCTTGTCTCATAACATGAACGTATGCTGAACCTGTGTTTGCATAGTTAGCAACATATTTACCCCCATAATAACCTAACAATAACATAAATTATAATTAACTATACACAAATTTTAAAGGTGTGTGTGTGCGCGTGCTCATGAAATGAGATGTTGTGGGGTTTGAGGAGGTCATAGGTCACTAAAGTAACAGCAGTAGGCAGCTGGGGGCAGTGACAGCTCTGCATGGCAAGGGATTATGGGCAATGGGGTTGAGAAGAGAGGTCAGTGATTGATGGTTAAATGCAGATCCCACAGGAAGAGCCGAACGGTTGCTACTGGATACTGACAGAGCCTCCAGGCAAGGACAGATGGGAAAGAATTACACACACGGAAACTCTCTCTCTTTCACACACACACACACGCACGCACACACACACACACACACACACACGCGCGCGCTCTCTCTCTTTCTGTCTCACACCTTCTGCTTTTCTCTGCCAACAGACTCCACCAGACAAATGGTGATAGTCACATTACATTTATTGTTATTTGTAAAGACGATAAGTAACTAAAGTCAATTTTGTGTTTCATTCACCTACAAAAGCAGACGTCAGGAGGTCTCCGGCCAATCTTTTTCTCTAGTGCATTTACATGTTTATTTCAGAGTTTTTGCAGAAAGAAGCACACGTGTGCAGTAAATCAGGTTCTGATGCTTCTTCAGTAGTGTTGGGAGTCTTTTGACATATGAAGCCGATTGTGGAGACGCAGTATTTCAGACTCTTCCACTGTGCTTCACCGCTGAGACTTTCTTCACTTCTGGAGGTGTTATTTCTCACCACATGAGGACCCTGTCTGATGAGACATCACGCACACTGTACTTTACACACACACTGTACAGACACAAACTCAACACACGCTATGCACAGCTTGGTTTGTTTTTTCGCTGAAGACTGATTTGCTTCTCCAGCTGTGAATGTTAATATTTTTGGCTTGTGATGTTTTCAGCGGTAATTATTGTGCTCCATTAATCAGTAATTAACGTCTGTTAACTAATCACATTTACTGTTAACTTATTTTTTTACGTCTTTGTCACCGTCTCAATGCCTGACTTTCTCTCTTGTCTTTATCAATTTAAACACATCTTTTCTCAACATCTGGCTCTGGAAAAACACCACACATGTGCTGCCGGGGTAAAGAGACACAGCTGGCTTTTCAGCTTGGTCAGACTGCTTGTGTGCTGGTTTTAAGACTTACAGAATTGGAGAAAAACTGATCCAGCACCATTTATGCTATTGACATAAAGCACACATTATATTCTTTTGTGCATTTTGGTTTGAAAGCGGACAAACTCTAATTTACTGTCTATTGATTGATTGCTTGTTTAATTCTAATGCTTTGGTTGGATCTGATGCTGACACTAAACTAACATATCTGAGGATGTACACATTTATGATGTTACAGTAATCTGATGTTAATCATGTGATCCTATTCTGGAGTTATGGAATGGATTTGGTCATTTGTCAATTAGCAGACAGTGTTGGAAGCGGTAACAGAGAGGATACAGCACATCATGAGTTCAAACCATCATCCTTCAGATTCTAAACATTACATTATTTTACAATAGCACATTTATGAAGGAAATCTGAAATATATGATTCTCCAACAGAACTGACAGATCATTACTATGACTAAGAGAAACCCTAAACGGTTGCATTATTTCCACCCTGTTAAACTGAATCGAGACTTTATATACATACTGTGTCATTTGAAAGATATCAGTTTCACACAAGTAATAATCATTTAAATTCAAAGAACTCTTTTTAACCAAATTAAATTCTAAATGTAAGTTTGGGTGGAGCCTAAACATTTAGTCCTGTCAATCATCATTAAGAGCGTATGTATGCAGCAGTCTCTGCTCCTTTCCAGCGACAATTCCTCCAGCCTTCCTCCTCCTCCCCATCTCCTCCTTCACTTCTCTAGTTCTTTCTCTATGCAGTTCTCTTGTGAGGACGGTTGAGGTCAAGCTGAGCCTCGGGTTCGAGCTTTCATTCAGGACAGCAGGCCAAGTTCGTTTAACAATAACTATTAAGACTGAAGGGGCAGGCAAACTTGTGAAACATATTTTGTGTCAACCCTGTTATACAGTGTGAAGACACCAATGACTATGATATTTTTCATTAGAGATGAACCATTCAGCTTGATAAAACTCAATGTAAAACTCACAAAGTGTAACATAATTCTCTTTTATTTAAAAAGAATGTAGTTATTTATTTGTATAATGTAATCTCAAATGTCAGCGATGACTAATGTACTGTAAATGTAAAATGAAACATTTAATTTGAAAAATGTAAAGAAAAAGCTCTACACAAAAGCTAGATTTAGTCACAGATCCACCAAACTCCACCCTCTCCTGATCTCATCGATAGGGTTGGGAATCGAAAATCAATTCCAATTTGGAATCGGAATCGAAATCGAAAGGCTAGGAATCGAATCGGAAACAAAAGGATACTTGAGGATAATCGGATACTTGGGATTCAAATTTGAATTTGTTTGATCAATTCCTGTGTGCATATTTTCAGAAAAGTACACGCGTTGCGTGATCTGCTGATATCTCAATAAAAGCCCTTGTGAAAATAACAATAGTTTTACCATAGTAAGCACAGTTTAACTCTAGTATTTGCATTAAAAAGCACAGGAACCAAAAATTAACCATAGTTTCATAATAGTTACAACAGTTACATATGGTAATACAAATTGTAATAAATCAGAAAAACATGGTTCTATGTGTATGTATACACAAAACAGTGCTCATAAATATATATATATATATATATATATATATATATTTGCAAACAAATCAATAAGCAGGACAAGTGACCATACAGGTTGATATCTAAATGTTTTACTTCAGCTGTTGAATCGAAACTGGGAATGAATAGGAATTGAAATCGATAAAATTCAAACGATTCCCAACCCCACTCATCAGTTTGTGTTTCCTGACACATGTGCATTTAATTTAAGCAGAATGTATTTACTTTTGCATTAATCACATGGATTGTGTTATGATCCTTTGCTGCAGGACAGTGGCCTGTTCCACGAGATGAGATGAACAAACTCTTGCTGCAGAGCACGTTCTGAGTTTACAAAACCTGATAAATCATGAATAATCTTTCTCGTGACACTGGTTACCAACTTTCTCGCTCAACTCAGGTTAATCTTGGATCGATAGGTGCGCACCATGCATGTGCACATAAAAGGACATCCAATAGCATTCAACATAAGAAAAGATCGGTGCACATTTCTCAGGATTTATTATAATTAGATTAAAACCATTACTCGCAAGATAGCAACACAGTAATTGCTGGTTGTGTAAATACGTCAATTTTGACACAGTGCATTTTTACAGGCTCACACTGAGAAAATAACCAACTGAAAACTCTAAACCTCCAACATATTTCATATAAAAACAGAATTTGCTCAAAGTAAACCCAAACTTAGTAGCCACTGAAGCCAGCTTTGTGTAACAGTCCTATGATCTGTTTGTGTTTATGATTGTGTGTTTTTAACCCCTTTCAACATATAAATATGAAGAAACACATCCCACGCAGTGATTAAGTCTAATCGCACCACTGCATAAATACGTGTAATGAAGTCAAGTATGACAGCATGTTTGCCAGGAGAGATGTCCTTCTGCAGAGAACAAAAAAACATCTCAAAACAAGACATGGACAACAAAAGAAAATATCTACTTAACACATAAATACATATTCACACACATTTTACACAGGGACAGAATTACGTGGTGGTTTGGGGCATCTGACCCCGCTGAAAAAGGCATAAAGGACATCACAACAACATAGTGGGTCTTGCCATTTTTTACATAATAATAAGTTGTATTTGTGAGAAATAGATTGCGTTGCTCTGTATCTGTAAAAGTATATGTAAATATATTTAGATTAAACAGTGTGCTCATGCATTGACAATGATATGGTACATTTTAGGGGTGCTCATGTTTATAAGTGAATCACATTTTATTATGATGAATTGTGTGGTAATTTTAAGGTGAAATGTTCAGAAAAATAATCGTATATAAATCAATATAAATATAACTCATATTGTGTTCGCATGTAGAAATGAAGTCATATACTTCTAGGATGGCATGAGGGTGAGTAAATGATAAGAGAGTTGTCATTTATAGGTGAATTATTCCTTTAAATCAGACGTTCAGGTGAACAGCACCGAGACTTATGAAAGCAACATGGTAAATGTCAAAAATCAATGACATTAACACTGTAAAAGAATTCTATAGAAATGACAGTATTACTGGCAGCAGTTTGCTAGTAACTTACTGTCGATTTACATTATGTAATTTACTGGCAACAGTTTGTTCAATGATAAATGAACATTAAACATTAACAAGTCTTTATCTTTACAGAAGAAAAAAATAACAGCATCATGCAAAGCATTCTGGGAACCAAAATAAAAAAAAAACAGGAAAAAGGTTGATGAGGATTTCTGGTTCCAAGAATGCTTTGCATGAGGTTGTTATTTTATAGTTATTTTTTGATAAAGATAAAGACTTTTAATGTTTAATGTTCTTATCTCACCCTAATGGGTGGGCTTCACTGTAATAGATATACACTGAAGATGGAAATTATTAGCTCATCTGTCTATAATAGATAGATATACAGCCATCTATCAGCCGATCTAATTCACAAAATTGTTGTACGCTGTGTTACAACTACCATTGTGTCACGGTCCCGCCTTCCTGGTTCTGTATTTCTAGTCGTGTGGCAGGATCGGGACGGAGCCCTTAGGTTATATGTGGGAAAGCCATGAGATGTTTATGTTTTTTACATCTCATGTGTTTTCTCGTGTCTCGTCATTGCCCCCCCCCCTCCCTCTCGTTTCGTGTATTGCCTCCCTGCCGTGTCTAATGTTTCCCACCTGCCCTGTGTCATTATCCCTCTATTTAATGCCCTCTTGTTTCATAGTCTTGTTGCTCGTGCATTGTACATGGTGTCTCTCGTGGCGTTAGTCGTTGGATGTTTCCTGTGCGTTTCTGTCTTCCCCTTGCCTGTGCTCCCGTTTGGATTGTCTTGTCAGTGTTAGTGTTAGTGTTAGTTTAGTTTGTCTAGTTATGTTTTTGCTTAGTTTATTGTGAGTCAGTCTACGTCCTGTTTAGTATCCTGTTTGTTTTGTTATACCCCCTCGTGGGTTTTTTGGTTTTGATGTTTTGCGTGTCTTTTTGTTAAATAAAGTATCCTGTTAACCCCTTCATCTCTGCCTGCCTGCGATTGGGTTCTTCCCCTGTATTTCATGACACATTGTGTAAAAAATGTCAAACCCTAGTTGAGAGTTGCTGACATGTTTCAACATGGTGCTTCAAGGAACAAGACAGTGATAAGAAAATATAAAGCTGGATTTGCTGACTTACACACCCAACTTACAAAAAAAACATGCTGAAATGTATTTTCATGCTGCCAAAACACTCTTTGTCCAATAACAAATTCCCAGAAGACCACCATGTGACAGTGAGAGTAAAAGCTGCATGTTACAGTTTATGCCCTACACTTTAAAAGCCAGACAGATTTCACTGCTGAACATATACGTATACTCACAATCTAAACACTACATACAAAAAGATCAACAAGAGAAAACTGTGATTGTAATGTTTTTATATATGAATAATAATAATGGCTGTGTGTATGTGAAACGGATGCTTGTTAAATGAAGTGTGGTTATATGTCAGTGACGTGACCTCGTCCTGTAAGAGAGCAAACGTTCGAGGATACAGTAGGCTAGAAAAGTGGAACAGATTTTATTCTTGCTCTGCGAGACGAAAGAAGAGCGTTAACATCTCTGACCTCTCAGTTTACTGCCGTTTGTTATTCTCATTCTCTCAGTCTTCTGTTTGACAGAAATTACAGCTCGTGTAGAGATGCCGAAGAATCCATCTGCGTCTTTCCTCTGCCGTGCCTGCACATTTCTCATCCTGTACCTCCAGCTGTCTCTTTCTCTTTCTGAATGAAATAATGAGGCTTACAGCAGTCATAATAACCACAGCCAGTTTGACTGTCAAGCTGATAAATAAGGAAACATCTCTCCTGTGCCGATGAGGGAATATCAATGTCTGCTGGATTCTCTCCCGTCCAGCCGGAGGGCGAAATCACCCGCTAGCTCCTGGATTTGACACAGGCGCTCCTTGACATAGAATTGAAAAAGAATGGATGTTTATGAAGAGGAGACGGGACTGACGGGCCGAGCTTGTGTTTTCTCTGTTTATCGCTTTGAATTTGCTCTCCACTCGTCTCAAAAGCAGATTTGTCAGGGTCACCTCAACAAACCTCGCTTAGACTCGAGAGGAGCGCTTCCCAACATTGCCAAGTGTTTTTGGCCGTGCATGTCACATTCAGCTCATTTAGCAGGCTGAAAAGAGAGGATTCATGCTCTGCTGAACCAAGTTTGCTTAAAAGAATATATTAATAGTAACACTTCATTCTCCTTTGAATCTGGCCGAGTGGAGGTCCGAGCTCACATCATACGAGCATTTAAAGGAATCCACTTGATCTTTTTGTCCTCAGAGAGGCCAGATCAGCAGACAGTCTTGCCGCTTTTACAGCCGTATTTCTTATTCACTTACCACCCGCAACTGAACTGAGATCTGTGTGTGCCTTCTTTATATCAAAAGAGTCCCCCAGAGAACAACGACGGTACCCATCGACTTGCACGGCAAAGGGTGAATGAGTGACGCTATTGTTCGGGTTACCAACATTCTTCAAGATATCTTCTTTTGTGTTCTGCAGCAGAAAGTCCGTTATACAGGTTTGAAATGACAAGATGGTGAGTAAATAATGAGAGAATTGTCGTTTTTAGGTGAACTATCCCTCGAAGGGGAGATGCTGTCTGACTGTCATTTCTTGTGAAACTAACTAAAGCGTCTCCATGTGGCGCCGGTTAAAAGCCATTATCAAAGCATAAACATGTCCACATAATTATGCACATGGATAATTACATGAATATGAAAGTGTTATGATAATATGGTTATAATTAGCCAATCCCCTGTCCTCATTTGGCAGTAGAGATATTATGCCGGCTGTTTTTAGTGTGAATGAAAGGACAGCGTCCCGCTGTGTGATCAAGCACACAGATCACACACATCTGACACGCAAACATGAACACATCCATATCAATTAGACACTTTGTATTAAAGCTCAAATAGTGTCACCAAAGAAATGACAAAAAGAATTATTGTTTTAAACAGGTTTCTTTTTTCAAACACGGTTTTCAAACAGCTAGTCAAACCCATTATACTTTTAAATGAAATCAATCCATAAATCCATGTTTGTGTTACTCAAAAAAGACAGCACGACTCTACCAATGCTCATAGCTTAATTGATAGTGAAGGGATGAACTGTAAACTTTGCATGCAATGTTTATTGCTTTGGATTCAAGTGTTTGTCATATGTCTCAGTCTGTCGCTTTCTCTGCAAGCTAACTAGATGACACACAAAAATACACATTATGTTTTATTAACAACGTTCGGTGAAAAATTTATCCAACCAATACATCATCAGCCATTACATCATCTGTCCAATCAGCGTAAGAGGAAGTCCCTGTAAATATAGATTGTTTCATCAGACACGTGCACTCCCGACCCCAGTTAGCTTCCGGTTTGTGTTTGACTAGTGTCTAATAATATAACTATTTATATTTTATTTAATTTATGTTCATATTAAATTGTATTATTATTTTACTGTGTAATAATTGTGTTAAATAAACGATTTGTTGAATTTTGTGGTATGTTCATTTTATTAAAAAACAATTTGTTGAATGGGTCCTGTTGTTCGGTCGCATTTAAAGAAAGCGTATGGAACACTGACATCTAGCGGTTGAGCTTGGTATCGCAGTCTAAATTAAAAATATTGGAGAGACAAGTTTAGCCAAGTAACGGTTCTTCTGGGTTTCTTTAGCTTGTTATCAGAAATAATCTACAGACGCTCTATTGTTTGTGAATGTGTAGCGGAAGTTCAGTCGGGATCACAAAAGAGCGCATGCGCAGTAACGTTTGTTTATGTTGTTAAGATGAAACTGCTGTAGACAAGCCATCTTACCTCTATTCTCTCGAATGTTTTCAGCATCCCTCCACCATCAGCCTTGTTTTTCTACATCAGCCCGAATATGGGGGGAGCGCTCTGGGTTTGGGCCAAAATGCCGAGCTTGGAGCCCTCTACCCGGACAGCACGCCAAATACGCTATATAATATTAAGTAAGTCAGTTTAATTATAAAGCACATTTAAATTCAGCCTTACACTGACCAAAGTGCTGTACATATCCATCAGTAAATACAACAACTTCTAAAATTCCATAAACAAACAAACATAAGCATGGAGCAGCAACTGCAAAGGCTCTGTCACCTTTGGATCTACGTCGTGACCGAGGGACATGTAAGAGAGATTTGTTAGCAGACCTAAGGGACCTTGGAGCTGAGTGCGACTGAATAAGGTCCGAGATATAAGATGGGGTTGTTCCATTAAGAGCTTTAAAAACAATAAGTAAAATGTTAAATTGAATTCTAAAAGAGACAGGGAGCCAATGAAGGGACACGAGGATAGGAGTGATATGGTCACATTTTTTGGTGCTAGTTAAAAGTCTAGCCGCCGCATTTTGTACTATCTGCAGTCGTGCCAGTGAGGATTGTGGAAGACCAACATATAGAGAATTACAGTAATCTAGATGATAAGTGATAAATTCATGAATGACCTTTTCCAGATCTTGAAAGAAAGTGAAGATTTAAGTCTGGAGATGATTCTCAGCGGATACTATTTTTAACAACTGACCTAATTTGTTTTTCAAGACAAAGCTCAGAATCAAAAATAACACCCAGATTTTTTACATGTGACGTAATGTGGAGTGAGACTATATACATTCTCAGCTATGTAATTTCTGATTTTAGAGGGACCAAAGAGTATCACCTCAGTTTTATCGTTGTTAAGCTGCAGGAAAATGTTTGACATCCAGCATTTAATATCCTCCAGACAATCAATGAGAGGCTGCAGAGAGTCTCGAGATTTTAATGGAAGGGACAGCTGAGAATCATCAGCATAAAAATGAAAAGAAATGTTTTACTTCCTTATGATATTACCAAGCGGGAGCATATACAAGTTAAAAATTAATGGGCCCAAAATGGTTCCTTGAGGAACCCCACAGAGAAGAGAAACAGATAAAGAGAGAAACTAGCCAACAGACACTGAAAAAGACCAGGATTTGAGATATGACTCAAACCAACAAAGTGCTGTACCCTTAATGCCCACCCATTGATTAAGACGTGACAAAAGGATATTATGATCTACCGTACCAAAAGCAGCGCTCAAATCTTATAAAACCAAAAATGCATTATCCCCAGAGTCAACCGTACCAATAACAAATCATTCATTACTTTCAACAGTGCTGTTTCAGTACTATGATGGGTAGTAAAACCTGATTGAATACTATTATTTCCTTTGTATTTTATTTGCAAGGGCGAACTCGTGACTTTATAAAGGCTAATAGTGTTCTGCTCATGTAGTGGATGACTGGTGAGGGCATCATTTTGACTTTGTAAACCTTTTTTTACTTTGTCTCTGCGTCTTTTGATTTTTGTCTGTTGGAGACAAACTGTGAATTGTCTGAAAGAATGAGTGTATAAATCCTGTTGACTTATGCAGTCAGATTTACAGAAGAAAAGAAAGAATCATTGATTCAAAGCACAGATGGATGATTAAACACTGCTGCTGCTTTACATAATACTGAACACAGGAAGAAATGGGACTGTGTGCATGCGTTTGTGATGCTGCTCAGGCTCATTGGCAATATGTGACTCTGTCTACATTTCTGCATAACATGAAATACATTGTTTTGGGTACCAATCACTGCATCTTCTGGTTGGAATGTCCACTAGATGCGCTGAAGGTGTTCATTCAAGGTTATAAAGCAGATGATACTGAACATTATTGATGTATATTCTTCATGCTTGTGTGAATGTGGCAGATAAACGTCTGATGTCGTTACTGTCAGAATAAAATGCTGTGTTTTATTGCACTGCTAGGACAGCGTCATCCTCATGTTTGAAAGGCATATGATCATGGATGCGTACTAAACGGCACAAATCTAGTTAACAAAGACGAGCATGTTTTCATTTGTGGGTTTAATAAACCCTGAGAAAAACCAAACACATCTAGTAGACATTACAACTGGAAGATGCTGTGATTCGTACCTGGAGCAATGGATTTCAGGCAGAAATACAGGCAAAATCACATGCTAGTGAGACTGCGTTGAACACATAACATATGTCTATAAAGACCTAGTGAACCCTGGATAGAAATTTGACAAAAATATGAAATATACTGTAGTACAAAAGAGCAGCAGCAGCAGTGAAGGTTCGTCCCACTGGAGACAGAGAGAGAAAACCCAGCATGTCTCTGTGGAATAACATAAAGCAACAGATTCTTCAAAAAGAAAACTAGAAGAGCAGATAAAACTATTGAAATTTTCCTATATAAAAGCTATTGAGCCGTCTATGGTATTGTTCTCAAGGTACATCTCAAACCATAAAACACTGAAGGACAAAAAACTGTTACATGCTAAGCTGGTTAAATTTAGCTTCAAAATACCCAAACATACCACGCTGCTGTCAGGATTCACTGATCACGGAGTTCATGGTTTAAGACAGAGAAAACATAATCAAGACCATTCAACATTGCTGTAAAACTACAGTAAAACAGAGACAGTGCTTATCTAATAAAGACCTTACTATTCTAAATGATAGGATAGTGCGACACAGAGGAAAGTATCTGACAGTATAAGAACCCCTACAGGACACACATCTCCCACACAACCACAGAAGGAGTTTATTTTGCTCTTTATTGAATATTTTGTGCAGAGCTGCAGGCCACAGAGCTTCAACATCCAGCCATTAAGACACATTTAATTCCTCTCTCAGATTCATCTCTGCCTTGGAGACGCAATCATAAATAAAGGCATGGAAAGAGGTTGTTTTTGAGGCGAGGACTTGTTTCGCATTATGCCGGGGTTTTTGCGCGGGGCGCTCTCCTCTCTGGTGGAAATGATTTTCCATTATAAGGTCGTTTTTCTGCTGGAGGAGTCGAGATGATTCCTGCTGCTGGAGGAGGTAAAGCAAGGCTGGCATCCCCCAGCCCCCAGATGGCATCACACTCATGCCAGATACTCTCTAACACACAGGATCAGCGGCTGGCATTCTGTACATGCCCTGTGCCAGGTACGCCGTTTTTCTTTTCTGTCCGTGTTGCTATGGTGAACGTGGCTGGATTTTGGTAGCCTGGCGTTTGACGACCAGCACATCGAGTCATTCTGACGGAGGACAGAGACGCTGCATATGCTGTTCATCTCGCTGCAGTTTTACGCCAGAACTTCTTCTCAGCTGGAGAGCTGGAGCAGACAGACCTCGCCTCTTTACCCCAGCCAGGGTTAGAGAAAGTGCCACAGCAACTTTCATTTAACATCACAGGTGTTTAAAGATGACATAAAATCAAAACTTTCTCCATCAAAGTCTCTGATCTTGTGCATGTTTCAGCACACATTAATCTAAAGAGGAGAGGGTTTGATTTCATGGTTATTCTCTGCTTTTGAAATGACTTTGCTCCTTTGCTGGCGGAACCAGGACACACAGGCAGGGATGACAATATCATTGCAGTTAGAGTAATGCAGTTAATGCATCTGAGTGGTTGTGAGCAAGCACATTTTGAGTGGCGAGATTTTGGATTTTGGGATTCACTCATTTTATTTTCAATCAGGCAACAAAATCAAAAAAGTGAAAGTAAAAACCCTTGAAGTAAGCCCATCACCCCTCTACACGCTGGATAATTAAAATTATAATGAATGTCTGTGCAACGTTAATAAAACAATAACAATAACAAAAACTAATCTTGACTAACAATGCATCATTTTTAAGCTTTATTTCAATGACATTTTGTCATGGTAAAACGACAGCATTGATGTTTCAATAATCCGTGGCAAAAGAGGACATTAAAACATCTGAAATCCAAAAATGTTTTCATGTCTCCAAGTTGTCTCCAAGTTGAGTTTTTGTGTTATGCTTTATTTTTTCCACTAGAGGTCCCTTCTGGGTTCTCTCTTTTCTTTTCTGATGCCTGTAATTAGTGAGATTACCCTCACATGTGTCTTGCATGTGTTTGCCCATTCAAAGGAGAGGTTGTTCGAATGGTTTTACTAGATGTGAAATAAGTCTCTGGTGTCCCCAGAGTGTGTATGTGAAGTTTTAACTCAAAATGCCCAGCGGATCATTTATTATAGAATGTTGAAGTTGCCCGTTTTTGAGTGTGTGTAAAAACGCACCGATTTTGCTTATATCTCTTTAAATGTTAATGAGCTTTTCATCCAGTTTCAGGAACTCGTGCTGATGCATAAAGTTACCGGCCAAAAAAAAAAATCAAAAATGTCAGTAATTGTTAGTGGTGTTCAGCCCTATATGTACGAACCGGAGTCTGAGACTGATGGAGAGACACAAGAAGTGACAACCTTAAGAATTGAACAGGACGTTTCCGAATGGTTAGTTGTAATTTTGCAGTTATTGTGAAATGAACGTTCTTCAAGTGATCGATAAGCATTAGCATGGTCCGTCATGATAATGTATAAATCGCTGTGCAGGTGCTCGTGTGGGATTTGCAGTAAAATGACTACAGAGTGAGAGAATAAATGCTGCATGGAGGTCGAGCAGGTATAGTTTAACGTTACTACAGTTATAATACGCTTTCAACGTTGTTCTATCATATACTGTCACACTTACATTACATATTGTTTACGATAAGCCAGACAGCATGAGAGGGCAGCGTCAATAAATACATTTAGACGCTGTACTTCTATTGTTAGCAACATTACCAATATAGCGCGATAACAAGCACATTAAGAGTGGCAATTTTGAATGACTAATCAGCAACAATATGAGGTGTGATACTTAACGTTACTGCTTCTGCTGGATATGAGGACTGGGCACGAAGTGTTGGTATAGCTCCCGGTTTCAGTAGCAACCTCATTGAAAGTCCAGCGTTGTGCTGGCCCTCATTCCTGAAGCAGTCTGGCGTGAAATGATCAGAACGTGAAATACTTTACCGATTCTCAGTGGGACATTGCCTTCATAAATGAAATTTAACCATGCTGTTCTCTGTAACTCAGCTTGCGGGAGTCTATGGAGACAGTTAAGCTGGTCGGTACATCCTAATACAGAACAACTGTAGTTCCCTCCGTGGCGCAGACATTGTTTAGCTCCAGTGATGATCTAACGATGGCGCCTTTTGAACTTCCCACATTGGACTGTGTCTAAGCAAATAGGGCAGATCGTCACCACTGCTGGGCGGGCTTTGCCGTTGAGTGACGACATTAACGGCAGAATTCAAATCTTTGCTTTTACCAGCAGGGTTTTTGAATTACGCAAGTTATTAAAAAAGAAGTGAACACATTTTTAACTGTTTAGACTGCTTGTTTACAGACACGGTGGACACGTATTAATGTTTTAACACATTATAAGAGTGAATTTTGCAAAATATGTGCCCTTTAAGACACTCTGTGTCTCTGGGTCTTTGCTTGGTTATTGTTAATTTTCAGTTGATTCTAACTCGAGCTCTCCTTGATAGATTTACCTGCTTTCTTGACCTCTTTTGTGTTTTGTTGGATTTTTACTTTAGTCTGGATTTTGGGTATTCAGTTTTTTCCTTTTGGGTTTTCCTTTGGTTTTTCCCCGACGTTGTGGATTATACCTGCTTTGAGGAAAAGTATTTTTTTACTTACTTGCACTTGAGTGCTTCTGTCTGTTGGATTCTACATCTCCCTGTGGGTTCAGTGGTAGAACATCTGAGTGCCACGCCTGACAGAATAACCAAGCCATTCATCATGAATCCAGCGGCACATGATCCACTTTCGGAAGTGATCAAGGATGATCTAGCTTTCAGAGAACCGGCAAGCGATCTCAAGACTCTCATAGATCAAGCCATTCAACTGGATAACCACCTGAGTGAGAGGAACCATGCCCGTCTGGCTTTCACTACCCCATCTACCAGTGCTTCTCATGCTGCCAGTTCCCCAAGATCCCCCCGAACCCATGCAGTTGGGGAGGACTCGGCTCTCTCCTTCAGAGTGAGATCATCGCATGAGAGAACGGCACTGTGGTCTATATGGTCATTTTCGCTCAACTTGCCCCAAACTCTTCGGACACAACAGGCAAGGATGGACTGTAACGGGGGTCACACCCACAGGTCCACCATCCAACTCTGGGCTATTCCTTCCTATCAATCTCACCTGGAGAAACCAAAGTCACAGATTACATGCCTTTATTGATTCTGGGGCGGCCGGGAACTTCATGGACATTTCCCTTGCCAAGAGTCTTCAGATCCCCACGGATCCCCTGCCTGCTCCACTTACTGTTACAGCTTTGGATGGCAGACCATTAGCTCCAGGAAAAATTACTTGCCTCTCTTCTCTAATCTCTCCACTGACCAACACCAAGAGAGAATGTGCTTTCACCTTATGCAGTCTCCTGAGCTCCTTGTTATAGTAGGTCACCCCTGGCTTCTCCAGCATAACCCACACTTTGACTAGACCACTGGTGCCGTAGTCGGCTGGGGTCCCATTTGTCAGACCACTTGACCCAGAACCTCTCTGAACCTGTCCTTGAGCCCCAAGAACCGCTAGATCTGTCTCGAGTCCCTTCCCAGTATCACCATCTCAAGACTGTGTTCTGCAAGAGAAGAGCGGCTTCCCTGCCTCCTCACCGCCCCTATGACTGCGCCATTGATTTGCTCCCAGAAAGCTGTGCCCCTAGGGGTCGGATATTCTCTCTATCTCCTCCCGAGCGTATTGCCATGGACAAATACATTAGTGAGTCCCTTGAAGCTGGAATTATCCGCTCATCTACCTTCCCTGCGGGTTTTTCTTCATAGGCAAGAAGGATGGTGGTCTCCGGCCATGTATTGACTATTGAGGACTTAATAAGATCACGGTTCGAAACCGCTATCCCTTACCACTTATGGCCACAGCCTATGAGATCTTGCAAGAGGCCTCCATCTTCACTAAGCTTGATTTGCGTAATGCTTACCACCTCATGCTCATCAAACAAGGAGATGAGTGGAAGACTGCCTTCAACACCCCGACTGGGCACTATGAGTACCTAGTCATGCCCTTTGGCCTCACTAATGCCCCCGCAGTGTTTCAGGCCCTCATTAAGGATGTTCTCAGAGACATGCTCAACCAGTTTGTGTTTGTCTATTTAGACAACATTCTCATCTTCTCGAGTTCCCCTCAAAAGCATGCAATACACGTCAATAAGGTTCTCAGACGTCTGCTTTGACAACCACCTTTATGTAAAACCAGAAAAGTGTGAATTCCATGTGACTGAAGTGCAGTTTTGGGGATTCATTATCCAGCCTGGCCAGGTGTAGATGGACCCATTAAAGGTTCAAGCTATTGTAGACTGGCCCATTCCCTCATCTGTTAAGGATGTACAACGTTTTCTTGGCTTTGCCAATTTTTATCGAAAGTTTGTCCTGAATTTCAGCACTGTGGTGCCTCCTTTGTCTGCTCTTACCAAAGGGAATACAGCCTGCTTTAGTTGGGGACCTGCAGCCGAGTCTGCCTTCAACAAACTCAAGAAACACTTTACCTATGCGCCTGTTTTGATCATCCCTAACCCTGACACACCCTTCATTGGGGAAGTTGACGCCTCAGACATAGGGGTTGGAGCTGTGCTGTCTCAAAGGAGAAATGATGGCAAGCTGCATCCATGTGCTTTCCTTTCACATCGTCTCACGCCCACAGAGAGGAATTATCATGTAAGAGATAGAGAGTTACTGGCACTCGAGGAGTGGGGGCATTGGCTTGATTGTGCCAAATACCCTTTCCAAGTGCTCACAGACCACAAAAACCTGGAGTACATTCAACAGGCCAAGCGACTCAATCCCCGCCAAGCACGGTGGTCCCTATTTTTCAATCATTTTCACTTCACCTTATCCTACAGCCCTGGGTCGAAGAATCTTAAACCAGATACACTGTCCCGTATTTATGTTAAATTTCCTCAAGAGGACTCCATCAAGCCCATTGTTCCCAGCTCCAAGATTATACCATCAGGTTTTTACCATCAAGTGGCATCTGGGGGATACTGTTAGGCAAGCTCAAGCCCAAGAACCCGATCCAGGAGGAGGGCCTACCAACCGTCTGTTTGTCCCCAAAGTTGTCCGCTCCCAGGTACTGCAATGGGGACACTCTTCACGACTCACCTGTCACCCTGGTGCTGGTCACACTCTCGAGTTCATCCAGAGGCGGTTCTGGTGGCCGACCATTAAGGAGGATGTCACAACATTCTTTAATGCGTGCCCCACATGCAATCAAAGCAAGGTCTCTCACCGCTTACCTCAAGGATTACCGCACCCCCTTCCCATACCCCATAGGCCCTGGTCCCACCTCTCCATGGATTTTATCACTGGTCTACCCATGTCTAATGGTAAAACCACTATCATGGTCATTGTGGATAGATTCTCTAAGACCGCCCGGTTTATTCACCTGCCCAAACTGCCCACGGCCAAAGAGACTGCCGAATTAGTTATGGACCATGTCTTTCGAGTCTTTGGCATCCCTCAAGACATCGTTTCAGATCGAGGCCCCAGTTCTCCTCACGGTTTTGGCGGAATTTCTGTCAATCCTTAGGGGCTACTGTAAGTCTATCCTCGGGGTTCCATCCAGAGTCTAATGGACAAACGGAAAGGCTAAACCAAGATCTTGAAACCACCCTCAGATGCATGGCGGCTAACAATCCATCCTCTTGGTCTGATTTTGTCATGTGGGCAAAGTATGCCCACAACAAACTCAAATCCTCTGTTACTGGCATGTCCCTGTTTAAGTGTCAGTTCGGGTATGTTCCTTTTGTCCTCCCCGTATCATCGACGGCCAGCCAGCCTACACAGTCCACCGTATTCTGGAGGCCCGGCGAGTACGTGGTTCTCGGCAGTATCTGGTGGACTGGGAGGGCTATGGGCCTGAGGAGTGCTCCAGTGTTCCGGCCAAGGACATCTTAGACCCAAGCTGGTTAGAGATTTCCACGCTCTCAAGCCGTCTAGGAACGTAGGAGCCATTCCTAGAGGAGGGGGTCCTGTCAGAGTTTTTGTGTTATGCTTTATTTTTGCCACTAGAGGTCCCTTCTGGGTTCTCTCTTTTCTTTGATGCCTGTAATTAGTGAGATTACCCTCACATGTGTCTTGTATGTGTTTGCCCATTTAAGAGACTCTGTGTCTCTAGGCCTTTGCTAGGTTATTGTTCATTTTCAGTTGATTCTGATTTACCTGCTTTTTTTACCTCTTTTGTGTTTTGTTGGATTTTTACTTTAGTCTGGATTTTGGGTATTCCCTTTTTGGTTTTCCTTAGTTTTTTCCTCAACGTTGTGGATTATACCTGCTTCGAGGAAAAGTATTTTTTTACTACTAAAAAACTCTTGCACTTGAGTGCTTCTGTCTGTTGGAGTGTACACCCCCCTGTGGTTCAGTGGTAGAACGTCTGAGTGCAACGCGGGGGCCAGTTGCGAATAGCTGTAATACAATGCCAGCCAATAAAATTGAAGCATTTCTGCTAAAGAATGCTGATGATGTCACAGCCAATCAGAGTTTTTCACATCTTTTTTTATGTTCGCTTGGACGTGTGTTCGAATCATACTGTAAGCCACTCTGAAAGATTGTTTTACAGTAATTTGTGCGTTATTTATGACATTCAAGCAAGCTTTTAAAATGTAGAAATAATGACAATGCATTAGTATTAAAATGAAGTTGTGTTTAATGAAAATGTTGATAAGCATATAGAATATATTAATAAAATGAACATTTTATTTATCAACTGTTTAACACCACTAAACACCAATCAACATTACTTTGTAACAATAAACAGAAAGTTTTTTGTTATCGTTTGTCACCATGTTATTATCCTTTAGTATTTTTTTGTAAAATTTACTTAATGACTAAATGTAAATAACTTATTAAACATAGGTAAAATAATAAGGTAAATGGCATCAAATGTGCATACATTTATGAATAGTATTTGTATCTAAACTCTAATTACAATACATGTTTAATAGCACTACAAAGGTAGAAACAATTGTACAATGAAATGTATGTAATTAATACATTTATAATTCAAATATATGTTACGTCAGGTTTTATATATTTGCTATTTATTTATAAATATAAAAAACAGAGTACAAGATAAATCAGTGTTTCTTAGTAGTTTTATTGTTTTCTCAACACTTTAACTGACAGAACAAACACAAGCAAAATATATTTACATGAGAAAATTTCTCATTTACTTTTTTCTGAAACCCATCTCTGTCTTTCCATGTTGTAAAATTGAGACTTCTGAAACTCTTTCCATGTCATCTCCTTCTCCATACCCTGCTTTCTGTAAATGGAAAAGACATTAGGCAGATCAGAGACTGTCTATCAGCTCAGGCTGAGGTAAACGCCACAGTGACACGGTCTTCATGGGGTTGCTCACAGGAGGAGAGCCTGGCCACAGACCCATGGACTCCAGCTCTGTCTTCATCCAGATCCTCTGTTGATGGGAACACTTCCACTGATGTATGTCATGATCGTATCCAGGAAGCTGTGGAGCAAGAGCTCTGGGCCTAGGTGTGATTGAAAATGAGAAGAAACAAATAAAGTATAGCCACCGATATTAAATATGGTAATTGTATACACAAAATACTCTCTTACTTTGCGCTGTCTATCGCAAAGGTGGTGGGCTGCACACTGAAGAAGCAGGAGCAGAGGAACATGGTTCTGAAAGCACAAAAACAATAATTAAAGCTGTTCTTAACAAAGTAAAACAAAACAAACAAATAAACTACAAACTTACCATGCGATGCCTCAGCTTTGTGTGGGACGCTATAGGATGAGGTCTCTGAAGTGTATAAAATTAATATAAAAAAAAAGAATTTAGAAATGATTCAACGCATATATATGTAGTGCAAAACATTCTTACCATCTTTGTTACATTACTCAAAAGAAAGTGTCCTGCACGCTCGAGAGATACTGCTCTCTGCTGAAGAGACGCATTGTAAAAGAGATGATTGAATTATCATTTTAAAAACATGCATTTATAATCTGTGTATCCATAAACTTGACATTAAAAACACATCTGTGGCTGAAACAGTTTTCTTTGTTTGTGTAGAAGCCGGTGGTTCCTGCGCAAGAAACATCAGCTCTTTGGGAAGGGGCACAGGCGTTTTCAGAGCTGGTGCTTTAAAAAGGAAGACAAAAAAAAAACAAAGAAACCAAAATATTACCAAGTTATATGGAAGACAATTATTTGATCAGAGAGGCGGAAATGCAATGTCTTTACCATCCACAGGAGACAGATGCAGTTCCTTTATAGTGCCAGTCAGTGGTTTTGAAAGAACAGTAGATGGTTCTGCAAGACATAACATCTTAAGACTCTTAAGAGATCTGCTTACTCAAATAGAATGAATGAAAAGGATGCATTATGCCTTCTCAAAGAATGTCACAAACATTACAAACTAAACAGGGAACGTAAAACATTTAAATGCAAGAACATGCACGTCGTCTTGTATTAATAAACAGAAATATGTATGTTTACAATAAAAGTGAGCACTTACCCAGAATGGGGATTTATCAGTTCATCGTGGTGGGGGAATCAATTCATAGCCCCTAGAACAGTTAGTATCATGCCAACAGCACAAAGATTTGTTAGTGACACACAGCCAACACACTGGCACATTAAGACAAAAATAATTCATATTGAGTTTTGGACAACATTTCATATCATAATTCATCAATACAACAGTGCTGAATCTAAAATGTTTAAAAAACTGTTGCTGTTTCCATGGAGTGTATCACTTCAGCAGCTGAGGACACTGATGAAGATTGTGCTAAATTGTGCAAAAAGTTAAAAAAAAATGGTGCAAAAAGTAAAAAAATGTGCAAAATTGTGCAAAAAGCTAAAAAAAGCAACATTTATTAAATATATCAACTAATTTAATACAAGGTGTGACTTAAGAAAAAAAAAAACACTTACATTGCACCAGTAGCTTAGAGGGAGTGATGTTCAGCATTGCACTCTCCAGCTCAGCATCTTCATCCATCTCTGTATGGTTGACAAAGAAGAGTTAAAGGTTGCTTTTATGCTGCACTTGGATTTTTTTTTTTCTAATGTAACTGTGCTATACAAAGAATAAGGTACATATACTTATTGACATAATTGTAAAGATTCTCTTCTGAAGGGCAAATGAGGGAAAATAAACAACTGACCTGTGGGCTCAGATGTGGCACTTGAGTCAGGCACACGTGGACGGGCACACTGCTGCTGCTGCTTCAACAGGTATTGTTGCAGTTTATACATCCGTGTCCCTCGGACACATTTTGCCCCCATTATAAAGGAAGTGTAACCATCAGCTCTGCTGTCCCAAATCTCCCTCCGTGTACTCTTGGCATGAGCGCTGAAACTCTAAAATCGTCCTCCGATGAGGCCACTGGTGCAGCTGGAGTTTTAGACACATAGCTTAAAAGAGACTGGATTTCCTCAAAGCTGTCGGCGTACTTCACAAAAGAGACCAGGCTGCTCTTGCTGTGCCCCTCAGTCATCGTAACTCCTGCAGCCTCTTTCTGCTGAAGGTTCTTTATCGGGTAGATGGTGTACCCCACATAATTTTCAAGGAGCCACCGGAAGGACTTCCCCTTGTATTTTCCAAACTGCTGGATGTACTCTCCAAAAACTTCTTTTGGTCTGATGCATCACCTCCTGTTTGACGGACCACATTCAGAGCATTTTGTCTGACAAGCTCCTCCTTAATTGGTGCCGACTTGTCCTGCAAAGATGGGTTGTTTTTTATCGCCCTGGCCTGGTCAGTTGGATCCTGCAGAAGATATCCCAGCGGTCCCTTACGGAACGTGACCTTAACCCTTCCAGGGGAAAAAATGACCTTTTTCTGCATGATGACCTGTGAGACATGAAGGGCAGTTTTTAAAATTTAAAGATTCACATTTGCATTCTTAAGTTTAACTGTAAAAGATGACAATCACATGGGTTTTCATATATGCAGTACAAATAGTGTTGTGAACTTTTGTGTTGCAATAAGCATACCAATATTTTACATTTCAGAAAAAACTCTATTCATTCATTCATTAGTAAACATTAAACATTTACAACCAATGATGTCCCTTACGAAAATTAACCATGGTTTTATTGCAGTTGAAACAAAAAAATGTTTACTGTAGTAAAACCATGGTTACCACAGAATAATCATGGTTTTAATAAACATAGTGAAACCATTGATACTGTAGTAAAACCGTGGTTTTGCCAATAGTTATAAATACACAAAGAAAATAAGGTTGCTACCCTTTCACAAAAATATTTTAAAAAATGCTTAAGGGTTATAATAAGGAAAACGTCTTGGTTATTGATGTAACCTCAGTTCCCTTTCTGTCGGTCTCTCGACGTTGTGTCTAACCGACAGATGGGGTTCGTCCCTGAGAACCAATCGTTTCCGACTGCTTAGAAAAGGCCAATGAAAATTGGCAAATGAAATTTGCATGCCGGACTCCGCCCCGGACATCCGGGTATAAAAGGGAGACGGCGTGCATCATTCATTCACCTTTTGTTCTTCGGAGCCTTCGGTTATGAAGATCTTCTCTTGCTGCTTTGCAAAATTCTCTACATTGCCGGTTCTACGACGTGGTGCAGCGGACAGTCCCTTCCTGCAGCGACTTCCCCTGGGCGTCTCGGCGGTTCCAGAGGTGTTCGAGCCTGCAGACGGTGACTCACCGTCTGCGTTCAAAAAAGAGTTAAATTTCTCTAGCGTGGCATGTCCCGCTGTTCTCTTGGGTGCGGTGTCCTCATCGAGGATGGGGACAAACACGATGTCTGTGTCAGGTGTTTGGGGGTCCAACACGCTGAGACAGCCTTCGTGGACTCATCTTGCCCGCACTGCGGGCAGATGGTCATAGAGACGTTGCGGTCACGGGTGGCTGTTTTCTCCCGAGAATCAGCCACCACCTCGCATGCTTCCCGGGCTGTGACGAGGATGGCTAAGGCCATTCCGTCCGCCAAGGCGAGCGGCGAGCGGCGAGGGTGATATGGGGATTTCTGCGAGCGCTTATCCGTCAGCCAAGTGCTCGCGGACCGCTCGCACCCCGTCTCGCTCGCCTCATTGTTCCCTAGCTGGCGGTGCCACACCGTCAGCGTCCTCCTTCAAGCAGTCGGACACGATGCGTGATGAGGATGAGATGTCCATCGCAGCATCGGAGAGCGAATTGCTGGCATCCGATCCCGACGACTCTCTGCAGCTCCCCCCTAGGGGGGGACGAGCTCTGGAGGAGGCGGATGTCGAGATGTCGGCCATGCTTTCCCGGGCCGCCGTGTGCATTGGGTTAGAGTGTACTCCGGTGCCTCTCCCCCAGCGCTCACGGTTGAATACGTGGTTCTTGGGCTCTGAGCGCGACTCCAAGCCGCGCTCAAGCCCGGTTCCATTTTTCCCAGAAGTGCATGAGGAACTGGCGAAGACGTGGAACGCCCCCTTTTCGGCAATCTACACGTGAAAACGGTTCCGTCGCTCTCTCTCTTCCCTCGATGGTGGGGCGGCTAGGGGTTACGTCGACGTGCCCCAGGTGGAACGTGCAGTCGCGGTGCACCTGTGCCCGCAGGCGGCGTCCACCTGGAGAGGTCGACCGAAGCTCCCGTCCAAAGCGTGTAGGACTTCGGCATCGCTGGTGTCGAAGGCCTACACTGCCGCGGGCCAAGCTGCCTCCTCTCTCCACGCCATGGCCATCCTGCAGGTCCATCAGGCCAAGGCGTTGAAAGAGATCCACGAGGGTAAGACCGACCCGGGGTTAATGCAACCGACCTCGCTCTAAGGGTGGGTCGGGCGATGTCCACCATGGTGGTCCAGGAGAGGCATCTCTGGCTCAACCTTGCGCAGATGAGCGACGCCGAGAAAGTCTGCTTTCTCGACGCGCCCATTGAGCAGGGTGGGCTGTTTGGTGACACTGTCGAGGACTTCGCTCAGCAGTTCTCGACGGTGAAGAAGCAGATGGAGGCGATTAGCCATATTATTCCCCGCCGAGACTCGGCCGCCCGTAGGCCTTCGAGTTCCCGTGCGGCCTCTGCTTCCCAGCAGCCCCGGCCCCCTTCGAAGCCAGCTCCGGTTCCAGCACTCCCTACCCAGGCGGCATCCCGGAAAGGGCGGCGAAAGGGAGACCACCACCCCGTCAACAACCTTCGAGGAAGAAGCGTTCCTGACGGGAAGACCCCAGGGAGGTTAACACCATCGGGCCCGTATCCAGCCATGACATCGCTGGACGGTCGATCCGGAACGGTTCCTGCCCCGTTCCCACGGGGGCCTAGCGCCCACTTTTTCACAAAAAGAGTTTCCTATCTCCCTGGGTGTTCTTCACAGCCGCTCTCACCCTCTGTCAGACGGTGTTCGGCCACTCGACGTTGCGTCTTGGCGAGGCGCAACATCGAATGTATTTTGCAGCCCTCAGCACTCTCAAATCGACGGTGCGGGGACCTGCATCGCCAGGCAGGCAAACCAGCAGAGCCAGTCTTCTTCCCGGGGGCTCCCCGGCGAGAGACCCGCACTGCCAGCCATCGAACCACCCCCCGGGGGGTCGATGAAGCAGATCGTTCCCTTAGTCCCCCTGTCACGGTCCCTGGGAGCTTGGCTCGAGCTTCCCACACCGTCACGGTGGCTAAGAAGGACGATCCGTCTCGGCTACGCGATCCAGTTCGCCAGAAACCCGCCCAAGTTTCGGGGCATCCTCGTCACCTCGGTCAGAGGCCGGGATGCTCCCGTACTACGGAGCGAGGTCGCCACCCTTCTGGCGAAGGGTGCGATCGAGTCCGTCCCCTTAGCCGAGATGTCCAAGGGGTTTTACAGCCCTTACTTCATCGTCCCCAAAAAAGGCGGGGGGGTGCGCCCCATCCTAGATCTGCGTACCCTGAACAGACACCTGCACAAGCTGCCGTTCAGGATGCTCACGCAGAAGCGCATCCTGGCATCCGTCAGATGTCAGGATTGGTTCATGGCAATCGACCTGAAGGACGCTTACTTTCATGTCTCGATTCTCCCTCGTCATCGCCCGTTCCTACGGTTCGCTTTCGAGGGTCGGGCATATCAGTACAGAGTCCTCCCCTTCGGTCTGTCTCTGTCTCCACGAGTCTTTACGAAGATCGTGGAGGCCGCCCTCTCTCCCCTCAGGGGGAGAGGTGTGCGGGTACTCAACTATCTCGACGACTGGCTTATCTTGGCTCACTCGCGAGATCTGTTGTGTGCACACAGGGACCTGGTGCTCCGGCACCTAGATCGATTGGGACTACAGGTCAACCGAGAGAAGAGCATGCTCTCCCCTGTGCAGAGCATCCTCTATCTTGGTATGGAACTCAACTCTGTCACCATGACAGCGCGACTGTCCGCAGTACGCGCCCAGTCGGTGTTGAACTGCCTGGATCATTTCACGCAGTCGGCGGTTCCCCTGAAACTATTTCAGAGGCTCCTGGGACACATGGCATCCTCGGCGGCGGTGATACCCCTCGGGTTGATGCACATGAGGCCGCTCCAACACTGGCTCCAGAGTCGAGTTCCCTGGAGAGCGTGGCACACCGGCAGCAGGCAGATGGTGATTACGCCTCGCTGCCGACGCACCCTAACCCCGTGGTCTTCCATGGCCTTCCTTCGGGCAGGGGTACCCCTAGGGCAGGTTACGAGGCATGTCGTGGTGACAACAGACGCCTCCCTGCAGGGTTGGGGTGCAGTGTGCAACGGGCACGCAGTGTCGGGGCTTTGGACGGGCCCCCGCCTGCGCTGGCATATCAACTGCCTAGAGTTGTGGGCTGTGCTACTTGCACTGAAGAGGCTGCAGCCTCTCGTGCAGGGCAAGCACGTGCTGGTCCGGTTGGACAGCACTACTGCAGTAGCGTATATCAATCGTCAGGGTGGCGTTCGCTCACTGCAGTTAACACGACTTGCCCGACGCCTCCTCCGGTGGAGTCAGCAGGTGACCCGCTCCCTGCGTGCCACGTATATCCCAGGCGACCTGAACCAGACAGCCGACGCGCTCTCTCGTCAGTCTACGCCTCGCGGAGAGTGGCGACTCCACCCCCGCGCAGTCCAGCTCATTTGGGTGCAGTTCGGGCAGGCCCAGGTGGACCTGTTTGCCTCCCTCGAAACCACCCATTGCCCGCTTTGGTACTCTCTGACCGAGGGACCCCTCGGCACGGATGCCCTAGCGCACAGCTGGCCGCGGGACAAGCGGAAGTACGCCTTCCCCCCAGTGAGCCTCATTGCACAGACCCTGTGCAAGGTCAGGGAAGAGGAGCATCAAGTGTACTAGTTGCGCCATACTGGCCCAACCGGACTTGGTTCTCGGAGCTAATGCTCTTGACGACAGCTCCCCCCTGGCCGATTCCCCTGACGAAGGACCTGCTTTCCCAGGGGAAGGGCACGTTATGGCATCCCAGGCCAGACCTCTGGAACCTCCATGTCTGGCCCCTGGACGGGACGAGGAGATCCTGAGTGGTCTGCCTCCGGCGGTGGTAGCTACCATTTCTCAGGCTAGGGCACCTGCCACTAGGCGACTGTACGCCTACAAGTGGCGCCTCTTCTCGACCTGGTGTGCTTCTCGAGGAGAAGACCCACGGAGTTGTGCGATCGGGTCCGTGCTGTCCTTCCTACAAGAGAGACTCGAGACTAACCTCTCCCCCTCCACACTGAAAGTGTATGTAGCCGCCATTGCTGCTCATCACAACTCAGTTGCTGGAAAGTCTCTAGGGCAGCACGACCTGGTCATTAGATTCCTAAGGGGTGCGAGGAGGCGTAACCCGCCTCGTCCGCACTCCATACCCTCTTGGGACCTGGATGTAGCCCTGTCAGGTCTCACCAGGCCCCCTTTCGAGCCCCTAGGGGATGCCTCTCTTCCTCATCTTACGATGAAGACGGTTCTCCTTTTGGCGCTCGCCTCCATCAAGAGGGTAGGGGATCTACATGCTTTCTCCGTGTCCCCTGACTGCCTAGAATTCGGACCCAGGGATTCTCACGTTATCCTGAGACCTCGGCCCGGCTACGTGCCCAAGGTTCCCACCGCTCCCTTTCGGGACCAGGTGGTGAACTTACAGGCGCTCCCCACTGGGGAGGAAGACCCAACCCCGTCCGTGTTGTGTCCAGTACGCGCGCTGCGCCTCTACTTAGACCACACACAGAGTTTCAGGAGCTCGGATCAGCTCTTTGTCTGTTTCGGAGGTCAGCAACAGGGGAGAGCTGTCTCCAAGCAGAGGTTGGCCCACTGGATTGTGGACGCTGTCAAGGCAGCTTACCAATCCCTAAATATCCCGTGCCCCCTAGGAGTGAGGGCCCACTCCACCCGGGGTGTTGCCTCCTCTTGGGCCTTGGCACGGGGGGCCTCTCTCGCAGACATTTGCAGAGCTGCGGGTTGGGCTACACCCAACACCTTCGCGAGGTTTTACAACCTCCGCGTAGAGCCGGTGTCAGCCCGCGTCCTGCATGGCCACATGTAGGACCGGCAACTGGTAGGGTGTACGCCTGTTCGGTTCTTTTCCCCTTCTCTCGAGTGGGTCAGTATACCGATTAGCCTCCATTCTTTCCCCACTGGGCGAAGAACAGGCACTCTATCCATCACTAAGCAAGCACCCCCTGGGGCGGGCTGTGCAGAGCAGCCCTGCCCCTTAGGCCGGGGTTCATCTGAGTTATTCGCTGCATAGCTCTAACCGGACCTAGTGCTACCAGACGTTGCAACTCCCCAGTAGGGCGGTTCCGTCTGATGTATCCTCAAGCTGGTTTCCACCTTGGTAACCCATGACCTCCCCGGGTGGACCACCTAGGGAAGGTCATGGGTTACCAAGGTGGGAACCAATCATGAGGATACATCAGACGGAACCGTCCTGCTGGGGGGTTACAACGTCTGGTAGCACTAGGTCCGGTTAGAGCTATGTTGTGGATAACTCAGTTGGTATCCGGCCTAAGGGGCAGCACTGCTCTGCCCAGCCCGCCCGCAGGAGGTGCTTGCTTATTGATGGATGGAGTGCCTGTTCTTCACCCAGTGGGGGAAGAAGGGAGGCTAGTTTAGTACGCTGATCCCCTTAGGAGAAAGGGGGGAAGGTACTGTCATAGGCGTACACCCTACCGGCCGCCAGTCTTGCCTGATGCCTGCAAGACTTGAGCTGATATGATTTTACGCGGAGGCTGTAGGACCTCGCGAAGGTGAAGGGTGTAGCCCAACCCGCAGCTCTGCAGATGTCTGCCAGAGAGGCGCCTCGAGCCAGTGCCCACGAGGAGGCTGCACTCCGTGTGGAGAGAGCTCTCACCCAGTGGGCGCGGGGGCGATCTTAGGACAGGTACGCCGTAGTGACGGCGTCCATGATCCATTGCACCAATCTTTGTTTGAGACAGCCCTCCCTGCTCATCTCCAAAACAGACAAAGAGCTGCTCAGAGCTCCTGTGGCTCTGCGTGCGGTGCAAGCAGAGGCGCAATGCGCGGCCTGGACACAACACGGATGGGGTTGGGTCTTCCTCCCCGGTGGGGAGCGCCTGTAAGTTCACCACCTGGTGTAGGGGGAGTGGTGGGAACTTTGGGTACGTAGCCGGGCCGGGGTCTCAGGATAGCGTGAGAATCACTGGGCCCGAGGTTTAGACAATCTGTGGACACGGAGAATGCTTTTAGGTCCGCTACCCTCTTGAGCGCCCTCCGAAGAGCCGTCTTCATCATGAGGTGAGAAAGAGTGGCATCTCCGAGGGGCTCCAGGACCGCATCAAGGTCGCAAGAGGGTACGGAGCGCGGGTGAGGCAGTGCCTTCCCGCACCCCTTAGGAACCAATTGATCGGGTTGTGCTGTCCTAGAGACTTACCAGCAACTAGGTCGTGATGAGCGGCAATAGCGGCTACATACACGTTCAGTGTGGAAGGGGAGAGATTACTCTCGAGTCTCTGGAAGGACAGCACATTCCCAATCGAGCAACTCCGCGGGTCTTCTCTTCGAGAAGAGCACCAGGATGAGAAGAGGCACCACTTACAGGCGTATAGCCGCCTAGTGGCCAGGGCCCTAGCCTGAGTGATGGTCTTAACCGCCGCAGGGGGTAGGCCACTCAGGATCTCCTCATCTTGTCCAGGGGCCAGACATGGAGGTTCCAGAGGTCTGGCCTGGGATGCCATAATGTGTGTTTCCCCTGGGAAACCAGGTCCGTCGTCAGGGGAATCGGCCGGGGGGGAGCTGTCGTCAAGAGCATTAGCTCCGAGAACCAAGTCCGGTTGGGCCAGTATGGCGCAACTAGTACACTTGATGCTCCTCTTCCCTGACCTTGCACAGAGTCTGTGCAATGAGGCTCACTGGGGAAGGCGTACTTCCGCTTGTCCCACGGCCAGCTGTGCACTAGAGCATCTGTGCCGAGGGGGGCCTCGGAAGGGAGTACCCTAGCGGGCAATGGGTGGTGTCCAGGGAGGCGAACAGGTCTACCTGAGCCTGCCCAAACTGTTCCCAATGAGCTGGACTGCGCGGGGGTGGAGTCGCCACTCTCCGCGAGGCATCAACTGACGAGAGAGCGCATCGGCTGTCTGGGTCAGGTCGCCTGGGATATGTGTGGCTTACAGGGATCTGCTCACATGTGGACTCCACAGGAGGAGGCGTTGGGCGAGTCGTGTTAGCTGCCGTGATCGAACGCCACCCTTGCGGTTGATATACGCTATGGCAGTTGTGCTGTCCGACCGGACCAGCACGTGCTTGTCCTGCACGAGAGGTTGTTTGCCCCTTCAGTGCAAGTAGCACATCCAACAACTCTAGGCAGTTGATATGCCCCCATCCGTAGAAAGGTCATTGAAGACCAGGGGTTGGGGTGCGTCGGCAGAGAGGCATAATCACCATCCGCCTGCTGCCGGTGTGCCACGCTCTCCAGGGAACTCGACTCTGTAGCCAGTGTTGGAGCAGTCTCATGTGCATCAACCCGAGGGGTATCACCACCGCCGAGGATGCCATGTACCCAGGAGCCTCCTCCCGCTGACTGCTTGAAATATTCCAGGCAGTTCAACACTGACTGAGCGCTTTCTGTAGTCAGTCGCGCTGTAATGGAGACAGAGTTAAGTTCCATACCAAAAAAGAGGATGCTCTGCACAGGGGAGAGCTTGCTCTTTTCTCGGTTGACCTGTGGTCCCAATCGATCTAGGTGCCGAAGCACTAGGTCCCTGTGTGTACATAACAGATCTCGCGAGTGTATCAAATGAGCCAGTCGTCGAGATAGTTTAGTACCCACACACCGCTCTCCCTGAGGGGAGTGAGGGCGGCTTCCACGATCTTCGTGAAGACTCGTGGGGACAGGAACAGACCGAAAGGGAGGACTCTGTACTAATATGCCTGACCCTCGAAAGCAAACCGTAGGAACGGGCGATGACGAGGGAGAATCGAGACATCAGAGTAAGCGTCCTTCAGGTCAATTGCCATGAATCCATCTTGACATCTGATAGATGCTAGGACGTGCTTCTGCGTGAGCATCCTGAATGGCAGCTTGAGTAGGTGCCTGTTCAGGGTACGCAGATCTAGCGACCCCCGCTTTTTTGGGGACGATGAAGTAGGGGCTGTAAAACCCGTTGAACATCTCGGCTAGAGGGACGAGCATGATCGCTTCCTCTCCAGAGGGGTGGCAACCTCGGCCCGAAGCACGGGAGCATCCTTGCCTCTGACTGAGGTTGAGAGGATGCCCCGAAGGGCCAGGTCCCGCGCGGTCACCTTGGTCGCCCGTAGAGCGAGGTTGGTGATGGCGCGGAGTTCCTGCATAAGCGCTGGGTCGGTCTTACCCTCGTGGAGCTCTCTTAGCGCATTGGCCTGATGGACCTGCAGGATGGCCATAGCGTGGAGAGAGGGGACAGCTTGGCCCGCAGCAGAGTAAGCTCTCGACACCTCAGATGCCGAAAAGTCTACGTGCTTTGGACAGGAGTCTAGGTCGAGCCCCTGGGGCGGCCCGGGAAAGCATGGCTGACATTTCGACATCCGCTTCTTCCTGATCTCGACCCCCAGAGGGAGGGAGCTTCAAGGAATCGTCGGAGTCTGATGCCAGTAAGTCACCCTCCGATGCTGCAAAAGACACCTCATCATCATGTACCGTGTCCGATACGTGATTGAGGAATAAGACGGCGGACCGTCTTATGGGGAACGGTCAGACGAGCAAGGCGAGGTGCAAACGGTCCGCGAGCCAGTGGCTGACGGATTAGCGCTCACAGAATCCTCATATCACCCTCGCTGCTCGCCGTAGCGGGCGGCAGGGCCGTAGTCCTGCCGTCACGGAACGGGAAACAGACAAGGTGGTGGCTGAGTCCCGTGGGAACACAGCCACCCGTGACGCAACGTCTGAATCGTCAGCCGCCCGCAGTGCGGGCAGGACGTATCCACAACATCTGCCCCAGCGTACTGGAAGCAGACATCGTGTCCGTCCCCCTCCTCGATGAGTGTGTTGCACCCAAGAGAACAGCGGGACATGCCACGCTGGAGAAATTTGCTCTTTTAGAGAAAAAAACTCGAACACTTCTGGAACCGCCGAGACGCCCAGGGGAAGTCACTGCAGGAAGGGACAGTCCGCTGCACCACGTCGTAGAGCCGGCAGTCTTGGAGCGAAGTCTGTTGATCACGAGCGAAGGCTCCAAAGAACAAAAGGTGAATGAATGAGGCACGCCGTCTCCCTTTTATGCCCGGATATCCGGGGGCGGAGTCCGGCATGCAAATTTCATTTGCCAATTTTTATTGGCCTTTTCTAAGAAGTCGGAAGTGATTGGTTCTCAAGGACGAACCCCATCTGTCGGTTCGACACAACGTCCAGAGACCGACAGAAAGGGAACCAAGGTTAAGTTTTTTTAATCTTTTAATGATCTTGAAAGAGTCATTCATGTTTTTATTTCGACTCGTCTTGACTACAGTAATAGCCTGTATGTAGGTATAAATCAGGCTGACCTCAAACGTTTGCAGATTGTGCAAAATGCTGCTGCTCGCTTGTTAACTACGACGCGAAAGCATGAACATATTTCTCCAGTATTGGCATCTCTCCATTGGCTACCTGTTGGTTTTAGAATTGATTTTAAGCTATTGGTTTTAGTTTATAAATCGTTAAATGGATTTGCTCCAAAGTATCTCTCTGATTGAATTATTCTGCATAACCCAGTGAGAGCACTTAGATCTGCTGACCAATTACTTTTGGTTGTACCTCGAACAAGGCTAAAAAGCAGGGGTGACCGGGCCTTTGCTGTCACAGCTCCAAAACTTTGGAACACTTTACCTCTATATATCAGGCAGGCCCAATCACGTACTGTTTTTAAATCCAGTCTCAAAACTTACTTTTATACCTTGGCTTTTAAATCATTATGAGAACTGTCTTTTGTACTTGTTCGACGTTTACGTCTGTACGTTATGTGTTATCTGTTTTTATTTTCATCATGCTTGTACAGCACTTTGGAAAACAATTGCTGTTTTATAAAAGTGCTTTATGAATAAGATTTGATTTGGCTGAAAATGTACACATGACCAGTCACAGCGTTTGGCCAGAACGTTTTGATTGGGCGAACGTTTTTTGGTCCTACGCCTTTCACAGACGAAATATAATTATAAAAATAGTATTTGACCACTATACTTCTTGATTGCTATCAGGATGTAAAGACACTTCCAACCAACATGACAAAAAATGTTTCTGGACAGGATCACCCACCAACAGGATCAACACATTTTCTGCATTACTTACATTCATTTTATTTCACGGCTCGTTGGAATGCTTGATTCTGATTGGCCAGTCGCGACATTTGCAGGTTCGTTATTCCCAGATAACAACCTCTCAAAACTAATAACACACGGTAACCTGGATGTAGCAAATCATTTTGACAGGTTTTTTAAACAAATTAAATATAAATATGTCTTTTAATCACATATATGGCATTATATTTACAAATGATTAAACCAAATTGCCTGTTCATGACATTTGAACGTCGTTTCTTACCCTAAAACCGAAAGTAAACGGCTTTTCCTCGTGGAAGGTCTGCATTCTGTAAAAATTAGCTAATAAAATATTTCAAATTCACATTTCATGTCCAGTTTTTTTCTCATGTGGCAACTAGCCGTGTAATAGGTGGATAATACAAGACTCTGTCACACTGTCGGGGCTTATTTCTGCAATAACGACCGGTTGTCTGTACATTATCCCTTACTTAATTAAATCTAACACATTTCCAAGAACTTGTAGTTTTAAATAGATCATTTCCGTAGACCAAAGGGTCAAGAACTGCAACCACTTATTTCCAGAGCTGTTTGGTTTAAAAGCACATATACAGTATATACAGAGAAACAAAGCCTCACACCTTCAACAGCCACTGAAACATCATGGCCTATTCTTGATCCAAGCATGAGCCCCAGTCATGTATTATCAGGCCACTTCAGGCTCTCAGAATGGAGTAAATAAGAGCGGTTAGAAAAGAGAGAGTGTTTCTCAGGTAACCCAGCTACTAACCCAGACAGCTCTGATTCTGAAGCTTTTAACGCTGAAGATGTGAATTATGCATGGGGTGGAGACCCAACACATGCTGACTGGCCTCATTCCTGCTTTTCTCTTCTATAATGGCCACTGCAGGGCAACCTGACCTCCTTTCTACACGCCAATCTGCTTATACACACCAGAACGTCCACAGCTAGGCAACTACAAGAATATTATACTTCAATATAGTAATATATATATATATTTGAATTCACTCATGAGTCTCTGAAAATATTTAAAATACCTTCATATGGTACATAATATCTGCTGATGCAGAGGTGGTCAACCCTGTTCCTTGAGACTGACTGTCCGGCTGAACTCCAACCTGCTCCAACACATCTGACTGTCATTTTCAAGAGATCCTGAAGTTCATTCCTGATTCATTGATTCAGGCATGTCTGATTACAGTGACAGTCGATCTGCAGGAGCAGGGTTGACCAGCCCTGTGCTATGTGCTAAGGCAATGTGCTGGTGGACAGCCTGGCAGGTGGGTTTCGGAGGCCCTGGCCTGAGTATCCTCAGTTGTCCATTTGATGGTCATCATCGGGAGCGTGATGTCTGGAGAGAGCATCTGTTCTGCCATTCTTATAACGTGGACGATAGGAGATGTGAAAGTTAAACAGGGCAAAGTAAAGAGCCTATCGTGCTTGTTGGGGATTCAAACGTTTGGCTTTGTGACGATACTGCAGGTTTTTATGATCGTGAGGATGGTGAAGAGATGATGAGCACCCTCAAGCCAATGGCTCCATTCTTCTAGGGCTTGTTTGATTGCTGATAGTTCCTTATTCTCAATATCATGGTTTACAGTAAATATGGTCACACTGTAAGAAATTGCTGTAATTTTTACAGTAAATTTTTACAATAGACTACTGTACTTTGAAAATTACAGTGCTACTGTAATTTGCTATGAATTGTGGGAGCATGCTAAACGACCAATGTAAATTTTACAGTCAGCCTGTATGTCTACAATAGGCCTACTGTATTTTTTAAAAATGCTAATATGTAGCAAATGCTACAGGACAACATTTTTGTAATGACACATATTGTTTTATTTTATGTATTTATTTGTATATTTAAAAAGTCAACTGTGGCACTAGTTTTAAAATAAGTTTGGTACTTTACAATAACACAAATGCTATACTCAACTGTAATGAATGCAGTCTTTAAAATGAATTATAAACTTGCAGATTTTGATAACGTACACATATACTGGTTTAATGTTTAATGTAAAGAAAACAAATTTGGACAATATCTGCGTAGCGCAGTTCGCGCAATGTCATGACGTCATCAGCAGTGGACATGGACATTTCACGCGCTGCACATGCACATTGCGACTACCGAAGGTGGACTGAGTGGGGATGTGAAGTGGTGAGTAATGTATAGCCCAGTACCTCTGTTAAATCGTGAACGAGTAATATTTTTATTTTGTCACATTGCAAAACTAGATTGTCAGTCTAATTTGGTTTCTACGCTGAATTTATTATTAGGTGAGTCTAGCACATAATTCGATGTAGTTAGTGCGTGTTAGTTCGATGAACATGCTGGAACGAGTTTTCTTTGTGTTTTTGTTTTGTTTTAAGTTCACTTGTAAGCGTGCATGGTGTTCATATGTGTACCTGAGCTCGTTAGAAAGTTGCCATTCACATGCAGGTTTGTGTCATCCTGTTTAACATGTTTAAGTTACCTGTCAGTTGTGTAATAACGAGAGCAGTACACTCACGTGTTTTGTGCATCATTTGAAACTAATTCGCAATTTCAATGTGGTGTGCCTGACTGGCAACATGTTTTCTTTGTTTTATTTAAGTCCCACATATAATGTTACAGATGTATGTCACAGTGACCGTCACAGGTTTGATTAGGACTCTTCTCTAAGGCACAGATATGTGATAAAACATTGAAATGCTATGTGTAAAGTTCAAGGTGGGACCCTAACACAGTTTCTGTTTCATTTGAAGAGCCATATTCAATCAGGACTGGAGATCCAGTGCCCTTTTGGTCGCAATAGGACATTTAAGGTAAGATCTACATTCGCATCACATCTGTCACGGACACACAAAAAGTGCTCTGTAGACCATTTGAAAGAGCCTGCCATGGCCATGGAAACTGATGTTGTGTCTGAAAGCGATAGGTCAGAGGTTGCTGAGCTAAATTTTTCCGAAATTGTTGATGAATCTCTTTTTGTAAGAAATTTAACCTTCTATATTTTTTCTAGAAAAGCCAACAAACAATGAGGTGCGTGCCGTTCTGTCAGGGAAATTCTCTGGTCCTGTTTGTCCTGCACCTCTTAATGGCCCATTTTAAAGAAAAAGCCCGAGTCCCTTCTAATTGAAGCTGTTGTAAGTACTATTTATTTTTTATGTTCTATATATATAAAATATATAATTTTTAATGCAAAATTTGAATTTGTTTACTTATTTTAGGTAGCAGCAACTGCAGCCGACATGGAAAGACGTGAATTACCGGATTCACCCACACTGATTATCCAAGGTAATTTGAATTGTGTCCATGTAAACATTATACAAACGATTCTTTGCTTTCTACTGTAATCACCAGTATCTCATATTTTGTAGTATTATCATTTTTAGTTTACATGAGGCACCCACACTGCAAGAAAGGGCTTATCCATTTGTAAGTAAAAGGATCTGCCAGTGGGGCAAGTAAAATAATCCAAAAAGATGATTATTTTACTCATCCCACTGGCAAATCATTTTCCTTGTTTTGAGCAAATGCACTTAATTTAGATTTCCCCCCTTGAAACAAGACTTAATAATATCTTGTGTCATTTTTCTTATCTAGTTAATGCATCTTCATTTAAGAATTTGTATATATTTTGACTGGAAAAACAGAATTACTGAGTAAGATAAGCTCTTTTTTTTGTAGGCCATGAACCATACTTTTACAACCCTTATTAAAGTTTACTCTTTCACATTTTTCTAGGTGAATTGATGACCCCAAGCAAATGGATGATGTCAGGTGAAAGGGAAGTTATCCTGTTAAATAAGAAATTTAAAGGTAGGCACAATTCAGACCATTTCTCATGTTTAAAGACATATTTTGCAATATGCATTTTTCCTAAGGCTAAAGCCTTTTATTTATTGTGTAATCTTCACTGTTGTGAAAGGAAGCATTCTTGTATTTTTAGGGCCTTTCATTTATTTCGCAATCTCTTATTTCACTTAATGTTCATGTTTATTGTACAATAAATGCATTTTGCTACATCAATGAAATCCTGTTATTTTAAAAGTTTTATTGTTCACGTTACATTAAATTAACACATCTAAACACTACAGAAATGTACAGCAAAGGTTGGTTTACATAAATGTACTAGCAGTGAAAAATCTTAACTGTAGTTAATTTAGTGAATCGAATTTCACACCAAATGCTATAATTCACTATACAAGTATAGCAGTCCATATAAATTCACAGTTGCCCCTGTACACTTTAACTGTAATTTTACAGTGACAGCTGTAAAAAAGTACACATTTTCACATGTGTATATATACAGAAATATGCTGTATTTTTACAGTGAAACTGTAGTTAATGATTTACAGTACTCTTGTAAAAATTTACAGTCTTACTGGCAACCAAAGTTGCCAGTAAATTGCTGTAAATTTTACAGTAAATGTTTTACAGTGCAGTTTCCAGCCAAGTATTTCACAAAAGCCCAAGAGGCAAGCAAGAACCAAAGAGGTTCTCTGCTTAAAAAGAGTAGAAACCACAGCACACTGAAGAATGGGAACCCTGTGAGTCTCGTGCACTTATGTCCTAACAAAACGTATTGCTCTAGTTTATGCAATAGCACGATTTATTGACTCGGGTGCTGCTGAAAACGTTCTGAATATCAGCCTGGCACTGCACTTCAAATGTTCTTGGAAGTTACATCTTTAGGTGGAAGGTCAGTGGACGCAGAAGAAATGCATCAAGTCACAGCCAATCAGTCTGGCATAGATCAAAACCTCGAGTTTAAATTCATTCATGAAATACTTTCATTTACTCCACACAAGCATCACATGAGTCTGACCAATGTCTTCGATGATGACCTCGCTCTCAGCACTATAGAAATGTTATATTGGCCATGTCAAAGATTAAAATAATAGTGAAATGAGCGGTTGAAATCCGACTTTAATCTAGGCACTTTAGCCTGGATTTCACAGACTCGGTCGCAGACATGAAAAAGTTCTCATTGACTCCTGTGTACTCTACATTTACATTTACATTAAGTCATTTAGCTCTAGCGTAAGGGCGTAAGGACTCTAATATCCTTACGGTAGAAATAAATCTTTCTTCATTTCTGGATTATTTTATTCTTTATTTCTTCACATTCGTTTGGTCTTTACATTTCAACTCTTTATTTGTTTTTTGTTGTGCTGTGCTGTATGTAGTGTTGAGAGCAACTGTCTGTCAGCCATACACACTAAGCTCATTTGCTGTGCATGAGTGCGTACATGTGTGTCTGTGGGAAGGGTAAACCCTACGGTATGGGGACAAAATGTCCCCACAAAGATGGCAATATCCAAAATCCTTGTCCTTGTGGGGACATTTTTTTGTCCCCATGAGGAAACAAGCTTATAAATCATACAGAATTAACTTGTGAAAATGTAAAAGAGCAGACAGTTGTGTGTGATTGTTAGGGTTAGGGGTAGGGAATATGATATACAGTTTGTACAGTATAAAAACCATTGCGTCTATGGAATGTCCCCATAAAACATGGAAACCCAACATGTGTGTGCGTGTGTTAGGGGTTGCACGAACTAGACGACTAGTTGACATTAATGCTCTGGCACGACATTTAAAGCTTGATGTCGACTAGTCTCGGGTCATGTGATTTCAAGAAGACAGCTGACTGTTACAAGAGAGCTGCGCGCAGGACGGATGTCATTCCCACCCGCTTCAGAGGGATTCTGTCACACTCTCGCCAATAATACGTTATCTTGTCCTGCTTCCACACGCATCATTCACAGTGGCTGAGTCCGAAATCGCATACTGCCATACTACATAGTAGGCGAAAAGCAGTAGGTGAACGAATAGTATGTCTGAAACCTCGGTCTTCATAAAAACTAAGAAATGTAGTTACGGTCACGCACTCCCACTGGAGTTTCCCATTATGGGCATTTCGGTAAAAGTCTTCTTTATAAAAGAAAAAAAATCCTACGCAATATATACATCTGTACCCAGAAATCAACGACAGAACAGAGTGTCCCCTATCAGCAGTAGGTGAGAATTATCCGGCTGGTGCACTATTTCTCATGAGATTTGGACGTGCATATACTACTGTTGCGTGCGAATACGCCTACTTACCTACTATATAGTATGAGAAAACAGAGTAGTATGTCCGAATCCTCAGTATTCATAAAAGAGTAGGTGAGAAATTCCCGGATGGCTTACTGGTTACGCCCACATTCTGAAGCACCCAGCGACAGATACTTGGGATACTTCTCTATCCCATGAGCCCACGGGACAGGATCAATTCATACAGGAGCATAGCGGAGAACTGCGAGGCAGGTGTTTTCTAATGTGAGTATTACTAGCCAACAACGCGTTTCTTTGCGTTGCAGTTGCATTTGTTAAAGTGCTGTAGTGTAAAGTTAACCTCTAAGATGCTACATAGTAAAGTATATTTGTGATTTTTCTGTGAAAATGCAGTGTTTTAATATGTCTAGCTTAAAGGGGCGTTCCACGCACACACGCGTCTTCCAAGTAGACTTAACGTTACATATATTAAAACCATACGCATGTTAAACACGCTTTTAATGTCTGTGTAACATGTGACCTGTCATTTTCTCGATAAGTATTGCAAATGAGCACATCACAATATGAAATACACATCACAGTAATGCCGCTTACGTCTGTTAACATGTGGTACAAAGCATTGTTCACTGCTTGCACAGATACATATAAGTCATGTAAATAAACATATTTACTTAAGTAACATAATGTATATATTTTATTTGTCCATTAGTACTGTTGATGAATTCAGGAACATTTGAGTTGAATAAACAGCGAGTTAACACATGAGCAACTACCTCCACATTTAAATGCAGTATTGAGCACAAATCACAGAGGTCACTTGAATCTTGTTTGACTGTTACAGGGACAGATGAGCACACTGGTTACCATCACGAAGGTGGTGAAGGTGGTCCGCTGTGAGATGGCAGTAGGGTGTGGGGTTCAATGCCTGTAGATACAGGATCATTTGTTACAACAATAAATTGAAATAAAGCTTTGATTTATGTGATGTTTACTTGTATATGTATTAATAATGATTAAATTCATTTATTTTCTTACATCAAATTTACGAATTTTTTATTCATGTTTATTCTATAGTTTTCTGTAAATAAAACATATTACATTACTTCATGCATTATGTCATTGCTTCACTGAAAACGTATGCATTCACATTTTTGTAGTCTGTATTAATGTATAGATGACATATAGGGTACACTTAATTTATAAGCAATAATACTATTCCTTGACAATAAAGTCAGCAGTGCTCTCCTAAGGCGAGATCGTCGAGCAGCTACCCGACGTCTCCTTTGTGAAGGCATTACAAACATGTTGCAAATGCTGGGAAAACTCATGGAAGGTAAAGTTAGCATTACTGATGTTAATGCACCTGTCTCTCACAGCTTAAGTTGTTGCACTTGTTATTACGTCACATGGTTAATCTGTGGCCCATGTACACTCCAGTACAGTAGGTGGCGGACATGCATCACAAAGTAATTTGCTCCCCGCCATTAAAAAGGAGAAGAAGATCATCAATATGGCGGACAACGGCCGAACGCATTCATACTACACCCATTCAAAAAACAGTACGTATCCGTTTAGCCCCGTTGAGTACGTGCCTACTGAAATTGAGTACCACTGAGTATACCATTTCGGACTCAGCCAGTGTGTCCTGTTTTTGTCCGCAACATTCTCGATTTGTTCTGACACCACAAAAGCTCGCAGGTAAAGCCTTACGTTTCAGTGCGCTAGCTTCTACACGCAGATGTTTTAACGCAGATGCTGCGTCTGTAAATCCGCGATAAAGCGTCTGCTGCATTAGGCTAATCAATATATTGACGTTGTTCTAAAGTCATAGGCCGTCACAAACTCGACACAGTTTTCTGTTGTTTCATCTATTAGTGCACATGACACTTTCAGTTGACTTGTTGTAAATGTTTGGTCTGTACATACGCTTCAGATCTGAAGTAGCGGAGAAGGCGCATGACATATTATCAGAAACTTAAAAAATGTACAAGCAGAGGGCACTTGCTCTGACCTTGCTCGGTTACACTGCAAACTTGTCTTGTTTTCCAGTACAAATGTCTTAACATTCTTGAATCAAGTTGCATTTTCTTGATGAGCCAAATGACCTTTGTACAAGCAAAAAAATCTGCCAATGGGGTAAGAAAAATAATCTTGAATTAAGGTTTACCTTTTTCTTAGTCACTAAATTCGAGATTATTTTTCTTAACCCTTTGGCAGATTTTTTTGCTTGTTTTAAGCACAAATTCACTGAAATTTCAAAAACAAGATTTATTTTGTTAGGTCATTTTGCTCATCAAGAAAATGCATCTTGTGCTGGAAAACAAGACAAAAATACTAAGTGAGAAAGTCATTTTTTGCAGTGTAACCCGCGTCAGCCAACACAAGTTTCTCCTTCATCATTGCAGTCTCCAGATGTTTCAAGCACCTGTAAAGTTCTGTCACCACATCAAAAGGTCCGCCTCTCCTTTCATTCGATAGGACAAAAGGAAAAAAGGTGCACGACGTCAAGCGCTTTTCTGCTCAGAGTTGAGTTTTTTTCAACTTCAGCCAAAAACGCCAGGCGCAGTAGGTGGCAAAAACGCCCGGCGCGCATAAGCAGCGCGCAAAACGCTCCCTGCCAACTGAAAACAATTCAAAAGAGGCGCGTCTAACAGCAAAAGATGCGTTCTGTCTGATCAGGCCTGCTGTAGAGATCCACCTGCTGCTCTTTACTACGCAGCCCCCGCTACCACCGACCTTGCGCTTTAAAATAGTTTTATTTCAGTTCAGTGGTTGTTGCTCTTGTGCAATAGATGAACAACAGTTTATTACTATTATATTACTTTATATACTATTTATTTAGAGGCTATTTTGCGGAAGTCCCGCCACACACACACACTGTGCACACCCATCAAATCTTGTTGCAAAACAGTTCCTAGCTCTTATTTTATTTATTAATGACGTCATCGACTAGTCGACGTGACTTTTATCACATAATAGTTGACCTAAAAAAATCTAAGGTGGTTCAACCTCTAGCGTGTGTGTGTGTGTGTGTGTGTGTTAAGCACACAAATAGTCATGTGTGCCAGAACCGTGCAGTCCTCAGCCTTTTGTTTGTTTTCATCAGCTCTGAGTCTGTTTGGTCTGTTTATCAGCGCTGCACTGTCCTGTGCGTTCACACCTCTGCCTCTGTGTTTATGTACATAAATGTGTGTGGATGTTTGTGTGAAAAGTGTGTGCGTGTGTGTAGAGCATCCTGCAGTTGACTATAAAGGCAGCATCAATGTCAGAGCAGCTGGATGAATCTGTCTGTTCATAATCCATTCGGATCAGCACCATGTGTCCAGTGAAGCGTATGACCGCATTACACTGAGACAGAGAACAGAATCACAGAACAGACACGAAGGAAAGAGATTTCAACATCTGGACACAGTTCACCTTAGAAAGAAAACCCTGCCATGTACTCAGCTCGATGTATGACTTTTTCATCTATGGAAAAGTTTTGAAGGACGCAGCATGAAAGTGCCATGAGTGTGATCCCTATATGAAGCATGCACTTCAGTTTCATCAGCATTGACACAACCCGATGAGTTGGCCATTCTCTACACTAATGTGCCTTTGAGGGCCATATTGAAACGTATGTGAATGCGATTGACTTACATAAAAGTAAGTGCAGAGGATCATTTTGAGTAGATAAAGCTTCTTTCTCACACACAGCTTCAGAAACTTGAAAGAGAGAATGAGATCATTCAACGTAATTCATTCATCTGCGCTTGTCAAAGTCCAGAAGGTTGGAATGCTTCTCTTCACAGCGAGAGAATCTCAAATGAAGGAGGAAATCCCCCAGCATTGATGTGAAATCACACGCAGCATCAGATCAAGCACACGCTCAGCTCTTTATTTCGTTGTTTGGGTCCGATGCTCTCGACGCTCTATTGCACCATCTAACAGGCCACAGGACGCGCTGAACTTAACCGTAAACAAAGTCACGCGGGAGTGACACGTTTCCCCTTCCTGCTTCATTTCCTCTCATATGCATATGTGAGAAACTCAACCTGCTGGCGTGTCAGAGATCTTTTCTCCCGAGAGCGCTTTTCACTGTCACGCGTCTGGTCTGTCTGGTGCTTCGGTGGACCCCCTGTGAGCCGTTCTGCTTAGACCTGCCACCACAAGCACGCACGCACGCCGAGACGAGGTCATGCTGAGGTCTGAGCACACTTGAAGAAGAAGGGATAGATGAAATGGTGACGGGAATAAAGCAGGAGGGAGTGGTACGACAGAGAGACGATGTAGGATGCGGTTTTTTATTTCCCATAGTGCTTTGCTGACAGGAGTCAGAGTCTGTTAGAGAGCACTCGTCGGGGTTAGAAGCTGCTCATTTACACTCACACAGAGTCCATTTGAAGTCAACCAGAAAGAGCATTCATTTACACACAGCAAAGCATGCTGGGAGAATCGCGTGTTTGTTCACTTATTCGTGCAAGCATGTTTGTGTGTAATTGTGTCGAATAGCTGAGGGTTTATCAGGATGAACCGATTTCTCATTATTCAGTTTGTTTGATTATATGTGTGAAACTGCTGGCAGCGAGAACTGTAATGAAACAAATGATAAACATACAAAAGGAAAAGGCAATAATGCATGGAAACAAGTCAAGAACACAAAACAACTGATAACTGACTCAAGAAATACTGGGATTTACATAAGCAGAACTGATGGGACTAATGGAAACAACAAAGAGGAACCTACGAACCAAGAAAGAAGATAATGCAAAGATGTTTTTTCTTATCTACATGTAGAAGAAAAGGACTCCGTGTTTTGATAAACAAACGATACCATCGTTAGGCTTTTAAATATCACACGCCCAACACAATAGCAATATTTGACATGACTTTCAGCCATCTATCAACGTGTCTTTCTTAATCATCCCTCCTGTTTAAATTGGGTGCATTAACAATTCAGTTCAATTTGATTTATGTAGCACTTTTCACAGTTTTCATCATCATAATAATAGTGGCAATACTTGAGGGAGAAAAAAAATGAAAGCCATGTGACGTTAAGATTACCATATACCATTTCTAATGGTGTGAAAAGCTGAGCATCCTCCTTTTTTATAACCAATAGTGGCAGATAGGTGTTGCAAATCTGTTGGGGGTTCAGGGCCATTTTTAATAGTTGCAAGGAGACTGTAAAACGATTGTTCGATTGTTTTAAGGGATTAAATGAGACCGTTTGTTCTCCCACATAAAGCCGATCCAGGAACCATCTCCCTTTATTAGCCCTGTGTATCCAGCAGAAAGGCCTCTTATCTATTCATAATGTGCTATTATTCCAAACCCAGGTTCTAGTTGTTAAGCACAGGGCTTGTTTAGAATGTCGGTGATACATTTCATAAATATAAGAACTAGATTTTGGTCTGGTATTGGGCGGGCAAGCTAGAAAGGAAACAACTAAATGCACATTACTGATGTTAGGTGTTTTTTAGTCGCATTATTTCATAGGGAATAAAAGATCTCTCTGCCTGACATCATCGTTTGCTACAGTGAAGCCGAACGCTGCTCCGCTTTTATTTGTATGTTGAATAAGGGCTGTCACGATAACACAATAACGATATAATACAATATTTATTGAATGTGTTATTTGGTCAACAAAGCACACTCAAAATACAAGTGCATGGATGCAGAGCAAGAGAGTTTGTAACCACTGTAACTCTTACAGCAACATGTTCAATGGATGCTGAATAGTTTACGATGTGTGTACAATTACAACAATATTTATAATCTTGGGTTTTAATATCGCGGTAATTGGCAATATTAGTATTTTGTGACACCGCTATTTTGAATGAGTGACCACAACCAAAACTGTGCTTACACACATCAACAAGTGGGCAAACAGTGTGTGTGTCTATATGTGTGTAAATATGTAAACTGTTATTGAAATCTGATGGCCCAGGACTCATCATTTATCCAGAGTACGTGTAGAGTAAAATAACCCAGCAGTGCATGTGTACTTTGTGGATTAAGCAATCCCAGAATGCATCAGGCCAAGAGTTATATTTTGTTTTTTTTTATTATAATTTTAGCTAATTGTTTGAAGTTAAATGAAGATAAAACTGAAATCCTTATTGTGGGTCCAAAGCATGAGAGGGAGAGAATAGAAGTGGGACTGGCTTCATTAGCACTGCAATCAAATAAGAGGTAACACGTTTAGGTGTTATTCTTGTGATCTGAGTTTTAAGTCACACATTAATCGACTAACAAAAAGTTGTTTTTATCACCTGAGGAACATTGCCAGAGTTCGTCCTTTTTATCCATGAATGATGCCGAGAAATGAATTCATGTATTTAATTTTTCTTGACTTGATTATTGTAATGCTATGTATACTGGTTTGCCTAAGGGCTCTATAGCAAAGTTACAATTAATTCAAAATGCAGCAGCCAGAGTATTCATGAAAACAAAAGTGAGAGATCCTTTTACACCAGTTTTAATGGAATTACACTGGCTACCAGTCCACCAAAATATAGATTTAAAAATTCTATTATGAGTCTATAAGTCACTGCATAACTTGGCACCTACAGTACATACATTTCCTATTGTCTGTCAAAATATATCTCAAATCCTACTCTAAGATCCTCTAGTGGTGGTCTTTTAGAACATTGCACAGTCAATTTTAGGCGATCTGGTGGTACCTCATTTAGTTATCATGCTCCAAAAATGTTGAATTGTCTGCCAAATGAAGTGAGAGAATCGCCAAGTATTTATATTTTTAAAAAGCGGCTCAAGACATACTGTATCTCTTTAAAATTGACTATGATAAAAGTAGTTGGAGCTGTGTTTAATCCTTGTCTTAATTGTTTCCCTTTCTTTTCCTTTTTTTATTATTATTATATTTTGTCATTTGTAATATTTGACTATTTTTGCACCTGTGAAGCACTTTGAGTTACATTTTATGTATGAAAAATGCTATATAAATAAATGTTTATTATTATTATATTTCTTTGTTTGTGATCCTGTAAGGTGTTAGTCAGAGTTGACAATGTTGTTAACTTATATTTAGGTGAAAATACATCAAACTCTCTTGGGAAGAATGGGATGTGAGTGTTAGTCACTTCTGTTGAGTATTTCACATCAGTCTATGTTGCGGTCACATGTCAGTTTGCCTCCTGCAGTTTTGGGAAAAGTTCACCTAATTGGACGGGACAGGATTTAGAGAAACCCGAGTGTCAGATTACTAAACCTTTAAATTGCTCCGTCTCTCTCTTAAATTGATCACTCCAGGTCTGTCTGTGAGAACTCAAACAGCTTGACTTGAGATTTGCAGGAAACCTGAATCTGTGGGGCAGACAGGTGACACATGCTGCAATTAACCACAATGAGAACCATACGAGACTTCTGTCTGTCTGTCTGTGTGTGTGTGCGTGTAATGGATATGCTGGTATTATTTCTGGCTGGTATTATTCAAATGGGAGAAGATTTTGTGTAGTTAGAAAACAATTTAAGATAGTTAAAGATGATGAGCAGAAGTTGGAAATTTTGGGAACCATCTTTAACTATTTTCACTATTTGACCAGGTGGCAGTTTGTATGAATTCGTACATTCTTATGTGCACATTTAGTCTGATCTGCTGTTGCACCATTGAATGTATTTATTTCACAGCATACACATTTATACAAAAGCCACTTATAGTTGTGTGCTGTAGCTCTCACATTTGACATTTAGTCATCTAGTAGATGCTTTTATGCAGAGTGACTTATAGAAGGTATTAGGGGTGACCCTGAATAGTCGAAGATTCGATGCTTCGATAGGAGGAGCCTGATTCAACTACCAATCTCACAGTGGAATCTTGGCAGAGGTGCTATGCAATGGAGATCATGCCATTTTGGTTATAATCGCAGTGGCGTAGCAGACGGGCACGCACTGCACCAGGGGCGTGTCTAAAAGTGTGCACCGGCCCGCCACAAAATATGCTTTGCCCCCTTGTGTCCCCCAACAGCACAGACTGATCGTATAACATCTGCAGGAGCAATTCGGGTGCATTTAAAATCTCACACGCTGTACTGATGTTATAATCTGCAGTAGGGTTGCACGGTGTACCGGTGCTACGGTAGCATCGTGATGCTAAAGCTTCAAAATACCCGCGATGCCTCTCTATTTTTGAAACGGTATATCGTAGTACCGTAGTTAATGTTGCATATGCGCATTAATATTTATTTGAACACTTACATCTGCCTTTTTGCGGTGTTTATCTCCAAAATGAATGTGTGTTTTGAATGTCTCGGACGAGTTAAAGATTCAAATTGGCGATTTGAACGAGTTGGTTAAATGATTCCCTAACTCAGTGGAAAATTGACGCCACCTACTGGCCGTTTTAGTTCTGTATTAAAGTAAGCCTAATATTTCCCTTTATAAAGACTGCTGTATCAATTAAATTTGTCCCACATTTGAATTAGTTCCTACGTGAAAAATGATCTAGTGTACTTTAGTATTTACTACAGTAAACTACTAAAACTCATAGATACTAGTGTTTTTGAGTCTTATTATAGTAAATATTTAAGTATACTACAGTATTTATAGTATTCACAAATGACTAAATGTAAATGTATTTGCTACAATTTATCCAATTACTACAGTTAATACAACAACATATTCTAGTGCAAAGTATAATACAGTTTACTATAGTAAATACAAAATGTTTCATCTAAATCTGTGTTTTTTGTATAGTTTTGAATTATATGGCACAGCATCGTGATACTACTTGGTATCGAGATACTTCAGCTGGTATAGTATCGTAAGACATGTTTATGGTACCGTGACAACCCTAAGCAGCGCTGTTTGAAGTAGAACACACCTAAACAGCAAAATCGCCGGTGTAAAAGTAACACCCACAGTGTCAAATTTAACACCATCAAAGTGTCTATGTGTCCACACTATGGGGTGTAAATGTTACACTTTTGATAGTGTTAATTTTTTTACACCCATTGAGTGCAGTTTTAACACCAATCATTGTTAAATGGTGAACAGATTCAACACTTGTCATTGTTGCTTTTGCACTACACTGGTGTTGGCATATAAATACAGTGTTAAAATGGAACACTCCTCTATTAACATCAACACCAGTGTAGTGTGAATTCAACAATTATGAGTGTTTAAAATACTAATTAATAGCAGTACTTATGTTGTTTTTAATAGCACTTATGTTAATACACATTTGTTTCCACAAAAGACAAATGAGAGGAAGTTCTGCAAAACCTAATTTTATTTAGGTACACCACATTCAACATTTTACAGCATATTTTAAAACTTGCAGTTAGTCGCAATTCGAAACAAAACTACAACAAGGGACAATGTAAGATCTCTCATCACAATCATATGAAAATTGTCTGTCATAAGGTCTGTAATACATCCAATCATCTACAGAAATTAAGAGTAAAAACATTAGCCACTCCCTCAATACAAAATGCATGAACATGCTCATCAAAATACACTGCAGTTACCTTATTGACTAAAAGAAAATCTTGCTCATCCTTAACAATAATATTGATTATCTTATTAAACACAGGCATTTCATTTTCAGCTGAGCATACATTCCAACTTGGTATTCAGTTCCATAGTTTTTTACCCAGGATGTAGTAGAGACAGTTGGTACATTCCAAGTTTCAGTTAAAACTACACTACCTTCCAAACTGTAAACAGAGAGTTCATTAAGAGGACCAAATTGAAATCTTTTAAAATAAAAATGTTCCCAATGAAAAGCCATTTGGTGTTGATGTTTTTTCACCATTTGACCATTCTTAAAAAAGTTGTGCTTCCCTTCAAATCTCATGCACCACATGTGTATAAGTGGACCCACTTTCCTAATACAGCGAGGATAATGTATCATTAGATGATGTTTTGGAATCAATCGTCTCTCTGGAAACACAGACTTAAAGAGTTTATGATGATCAGAAATGAAATGCTTCAAAAAATAAGTCATACCCTGTGTTATAACACGAGAATACAGGTGAGAATACAATGCTCACTATCTGAATCAAAAGTAGTATCACATTCCAGTAACCACTGTCCTTATCAACTAGATATCCTAACATCAAAGAAGTATTACGCAGAAGGCACCATGTTTGAATGGCATTGAGGCCAAAGTCTTTGCTACTATCATCAACGTTGACTCCACTTGGCCTGTTCTTTCTCTCACTATATCCATAGTTGTAGCTTTGAATCCTTTCCGAAAGGGTGTTTTATGAAATGCAGTCTCTAACCAAACATTGGAAAAGAAGTTTTAACTCGTACTGTACAACCCCTTCAAGTAAATCATGCATGATGTCAACAGCATAATTGTCTGAAGAATGAAAAAACTGCAAAGAATTGAGGGGACAACTTCTCTTAATTCCAAAAACGTGTGCAAGAGTGGGATCAGTCTCCAGAGCACTGCAATGTTCAGAGTAGAGCTCCTTTGTGCGAATGATCAGATCTGGATCATCCTCACTAAAAACTGACTGCATTTTTGTTTTGTCAGTTGAACAAAATCTGCAACAGTAGGTTGCACTGAAGGACTCAACCATCCCAAGAAGTCCATGTAATTCTAAATTGTCTCCAGTAACCTGAATAACAGAACCCTGTAACGCAGCATCTGAAAAGGGTACATTGATTCCTTTTGACTCCAGAATATTTAGATCCTCAACATGAGGCTGAAGGATTGGACCAAAGCCATATTTTTTCAAATCCTCGGTATGGAAAAGGGCCACGAGATGAATGTTCATTAAAGCAGAGTTTATCTTAGGGGGCAAATTTTTTAAAATAAAGTAAACACAGCCAAGTTTATGAATGCCTTTTTTAGATCCAAGTGGATTAGCGGTTTCGAAATCGTCATAATATAACTGAATCTGAACTGCATGCTGTCATGATTCTCGGTGAGACACGGTGACAAGGCACAGAGGACCCAAGTGCAGACAGGAGGTAAGGGGTTAAACAGACTTTTAATAAATAATTAACAAAACAAAGACCCACGTGGGGGTAAAATAACAAACTGTAAACATGACATATAACAAGAACATGGACTAACTAAACTAAACTAGAGACAACATTTGAATTAAATACAAAAAACTACACTACACTGACAAGACAGGACAGGAACTCACCAGACAAAAGACACGTACACAACAGTACAATGATCCAGCACAAGACAGAGGACACAGGGGCATTAAATAAGGGGACAAATAAAGAGGGAACCGGTGTGGGGCATGAAACCAATAACGAGCAATTAAGGAGACGAAAGGGCGGGAACAGAGACGTGACACCGGAGAGTGGAAGGCCAACAGGGCCAAAATGCCTCTCTCCACGTAAAACAAGGGATCCAGTCGTGATTCTGCCACAAGATCAAGACAGACATGACAAGATGAGGCAGAATCACGACAGAACCCCCGCCTTAAGGAGAGATATCCTGAAGCTCCAAAAGGGACAAACAAGACAAGACAAACTGTGACAAAAACCATAACTACACAAGACATAACCAAAAAACGTGATACATAAAAAAAGTCCAAACAAAGACATGGCGCCGGCTGGATGGCCGGCTGGACAGTACATGGCGCCGACTGGATGGCCGGCTGGACTGGACATGGCGCCGGCTGGGATGCCGGCTGCTGCGCCGGGCTGGGTGCTGGACTGGACACAGGCTGCTGGACTGGACACAGGCTGCACTGGAGTCCGTGCCCCCCTCCGCTGCCTCTTCTTCTTTAACCGAGCCGCAGGGCCTGTGGTCGGTTGCGAGGCAGCGGTGGGGGGAGTGGCTAGCTCCGCGCCGGAGGAGTCCGTAGATGTCTCCCCGGACGCCCTCCTCCCCCACTTGCTGCGGAGGGTCGTAGGAGGACCAAGGGCTTTTGCGTGCTTTAGAGGACTGTGGAATCACTGGCGAGTCTGAACTTTCTGATGAACAAATCGACGCGGAGCAAAGGGTGCAGAGAATTCTCTCTCAGCTTGGAGGACATTATCATAGAATCAAAAACATGAGGACACTTGACAAGACAGTCACCATTAAACATGTTCAAAATAAGAACAACTCCATATATTGCTATTTTTATAAACAATTATCAAATATTATACAATAAGATGAAGGATGAGGGAATACAAATTCAATATTTTTCATTAAACATGGCAATAAGTCATGCGAGTTTCTTACCTGATTGATCATCATACACAATTTTGAAAGACGCCTTGGATGTTCTCACAAACTCATCAAAGATATCAGCGTCAACTGTGACTCCTGCAGAATCTTTAAGGACTACATTGGTTCCAGGTGGCAAGTTGAACTTTGCTGAAGCTGAGATAAAAAAATAAAGAGTTAAATGCCACGTTTAAACCAATCTAACTTTAATCCCAGTACCATTTACAAATATAAGGGATTTCTATTTATTTTTATATTTTATTAAAGTACTAAAAGAATGACTGCATAACCATTCAGATCAGAAGAATTAAATGGTTAAATGTATCATAATAGTTGCAAATAAGAACTTTTATGTTAACATTATTACAAGCTAAAACTTTACAGTAAGGTCGTATAAGTAAAACGTTTACATGAACAAAAAATAAACAATATTTATGAATTTAAACTCCGCAATTACGAATATTTTTTTTAATTAACTGTCACCATAATTCAATGCACAGTCAAGGAAATGGAAGGAATACTGAAATTAAGAGTATTTAGTTCATTACAATATTATAAATGTCTTTGGAAAAATGTTAATAACAAACTCTCAATTAGAAATTCAAGTTTACACACTTCGAAATAAAAAATAGCTGTAGACGTTAAGACACTTCTAAACTGATAAATATGTTTTAATAAAATCAGGGCTGCAAACTCGTCAGGGGTGAAAAAGGTGACAAACTAAACCCCGCCCGAACCCCGCCCCGCTAGTTAAATGCCAACATAGGTAAAGGCAAGTTAATAAGATTTCCAAGATGGCTGCCTTGGTGTGGAGCTCTCCAGTTGTTTTAGTGTTTTTGTTAGTTTGTCCTGTTTTATGTCTTTCCCATACAATCAGTTTCACAAGAGATGAACTGCTGAACATTCGGCAGTGCACACCATCTGATCTTTTACCGGTTTTTGATTATTCGGACGTTTTACTTAACATCGTAGTCGGAGGAGCAGCGGCGCTAACAAAGCGCTCCAGGTAGCCCAAGCGTGGGAAGCGAGCCGGCGCTTATCAGGCTCAGAAAGCACGGCTTTAAAACTGCGCTGCCTAGCATACATCTGGCGAATCTGCGCTCTCTGCCAAACAAAACGGACGAACTTCTTCTACTCTACCGGACAAATAAGGATTTTTCAAACTCTGATGTTTTGTGTTTCGTGGAAACGTAGCTAAATAACTTCATCCCGGACAGCGCGCTACATCTGCCCGGCTACCAGCTGTTCAGAGCGGACCGCGACGCAGAATCAAAAGAGAAATCGCGCGGTGGTGGGGTATGTTTCTACATCAATGAAAAGTGGTGTACAGATACAACAGTGATGAAGGAGATGTGCTGTCTCAACCTAGAAGCACTCTTCATTAACTGTAAGCCCTTTTACTCACCACGAGAGTTTTCTTCGTTCATTCTCGTGTGTGTTTACATTCCACCGCAAGCGCACGTGAGCGTGGCATAACAACAGCTCGCCGATCACATCACGTACACTGAGCAACAACATCCGGACTCTGTTATTATTATTCTTGGCGACTTTAATCAGGCAAAACTTGCACTCGAGCTGCCAAAATACAGACAACACATCACATGTCCTACCAGAGACAAAAATATTTTGGACCATTGCTACACCACAATAAAGAATGCATATCGCTCTGTCCCTAGAGCAGCTTTATTTGTCTGATCACTGCCTGGTTCACCTTATCCCAGCCTACAGGCAGAAACTAAAAGCTGCCAAACCTATGGTAAGGACTGTTAAAAGATGGACCAACGAAACAGAGCGGGCCTTACAAGCCTGTTTCGAGTGCACCGATTGGAGTGTTTTTGAAGCTGCTACCAGCGATCTGGACGAGCTCACAGAGACTGTAACATCATACATCAGTTTCTGTGAGGATTTGTGCATTCCTACCAGGACTTCCTTAAAATACAACAATGATAAACCATGGTTCTCAGCAAAACTCAGACAGATTCGCCAATCCTAGGAGGATGCCTACAGAAAAGGGGACAAAGTCTTGTACAAGCAGGCTAGGAACACATTGACAAAGGAGATCAGAGTGGCTAAGAGAAACGACTCTAAAAAGTTGGAAAACAGGTTTTCAGCCAACGACCCTGCGTCTGTGTGGAAAGGCCTTAAAGACATCACCAACTACAAGCCACCATCCCCCAATTTTGCAGGCAATCAACACCTGGTCAATGATCTGAATGACTTACTGCAGATTTGAAAATGCTAACTTTACACCTCACTCCAACTCTGACATTCTCTCTACACAACACCTATCACCTTCAGTCACCCCACCTCCTACACTTCAGATCAGTGAAGAGGATGTGTGCCGAGTCTTTAGGAAACAAAAGACAAGAAAAGCACCAGGCCCAGATGGTATCTCCCCAGCCTGTCTTAAAAGCTGTGCTATTCAACTGGCCATCATCTTCTCACAGATCTTCAACAGATCACTGGAGCTGTGCACAGTTCCTTCCTGTTTCAAGCGCTCCACCATAATCCCCATCCCAAAGAAGCCCAAAATCACAGGACTGAATGACTACAGACCCGTCGCTCTCACATCTGTGGTCATGAAGTCATTCGAGAGACTGGTAATGGCTTATCTGAAGGACATCACAGAACCCTTACTGGACCCCCTGCAGTTTGCCTACAGAGCAAACAGGTCTGTTGAGGATGCAGTTAACATGGGGCTGCATTTTGTCCTGAAACATCTGGATAGACCAGGGACCTATGTGTGGATCCTGTTTGTGGACTTCAGCTCCGCTTTCAACACCATCATCCCATCACTGCTCCATACAAAGTTAACCCAGCTATCTGTTCCTGGCTCTATCTGTCAGTGGATCACCAGCTTTCTGACAGACAGGCAGCAGTTAGTGAGAATGGGGAAACTCACATCCAGCACCCGCACAATCAGCAATGGCACCCCCCAGGGGTGCGTTCTCTCCCCACTGCTCTTCTCCCTGTACACAAATGACTGCACTGCCCAGGACCCTTATGTCAGACTTCTGAAGTTCGCAGACGACACCACACTCATTGGCCTGATACAGGATGGTGATGAGTCTGCGTACAGACAGGAGGCTGAGCAGCTAGCTGTCTGGTGCAGTCATAACAACTTGGAGCTGAACATGCTTAAAACAGTGGAGACGATTGTGGACTTCAGGAGAAACCCCCCTGCACTACCCCCTCTCACCATCATGAACAGCACTGTGTCAGCAGTGGAGTCATTCAGGTTCCTGGGCACCACCATCTCTCAGAACCTGAAGTGGGACATTCACATTGGCTCCATTGCTAAAAAAGCCCAGCAAAGGTTGTACTTCTTACATCAGCTAAAGAAGTTCAACCTACCACAAACTCTATTAAAACAGTTTTACTCAGCTGTCATAGAGTCTGTCCTCTGCACATCCATCACTGTCTGGTTTGGCTCAGCCACAAAGTCAGACATCAGAAGACTACAGAGGACGGTTCGGACTGCTGAGAAGATCATTGGTGCTCCCCTGCCCACCCTCCAAGAACTGTATACATCCAGAGTGAGGAAAAGGGCTCAGAAAATCACCCTGGACCTCTCACATCCAAGCCATCATCTCTTCACAATGCTGCCGTCTGGTCGGCGCTACAGAGCACTGAGCACCAAAACAACCAGACACAAAAACAGCTTCTTCCCTCAGGCCATCTACCTCTTGAACAGTTAAATGTTTTTACACACCGTGCAATTAATAACTGTGCAATAATAATTAAGTGCAATATTAAGTATATCCTCCAGATAATACACTATCTATTTTTATACAACTTTTTCTGTAAATTATATTTCATTCATTCTGCTGTATATAGCACATACTGTACCTTGTATTACAATAGTCTATTCTTATTTTTACTTGATTATTTTCATACATACATAGCTTTACTCTCTATATCTTTATCGTATGTTTATTGTATTGTATTTCTTAATTTTTTATACCCATAGGCCCTTATTTAAATCATTGTGTACTGTATTCTATTGTGTTATGGTCTCTGTGTACTGTTGTTGCTGTTTCTGTGTTCTGGATGCTCCTGTCACCAAAACAAATTCCTTGTATGTGCAAACATTGGCAATAAAGCGCTTTCTGATTCTGATTTACATAGCACATTTCACACGCAAAGGCAAGTCAAATTAGTTTATAGGGAGAAAATGTAACACGCTGCAAAAAATGCTTTTCTTACATTTTGGTCTTATTTCCTGTCCAAATATTTAATAATTCTTAAATCAAATCTTTTCTTTTTTTTCCAGAAAAAAATAAACCAAACAAAATCTTGTTTAAGATTATTTTGCTTACCCCATTGGCAGATTATTTTGCTTGTTTTAAGGTAAAACTCACTTAATTGTGACTTTTTTCCTGAAAACAAGACAATAATTTTTACTTGGCTAGAAAATGCTTATTGATTTAAGAATTTTCAGATATTTGGACTAGAAAACAAGACAAAAACTAAGTAGGAAAGCATTTTTTGCAGTGCACAATTCAAGGATAAACACCTTTATATGATTAAAAAACGTTTGAGCGACAACTACGGTCTAAAATCAACAAGGATTGTTGTTAAGATGTTACATGAACTTAGTCAGGGCAAATAAACCACTGTAAATCTTCATTTCAGCACTCACATTTTTGAAGCGGCTGACGGGCTAAACGTGAGGTGTTTCTCCGTCATGAAACAGGCTGTTACAGGCTGACACTTGAGCTGAGTGATACTACCCTGATAGCACACATACATCTGGTTTACGTCTATTTGACGTCTGCATTTACATCTGCAAGACATCTACAATACATCGTTTGCTCATCTGCAATACGTCTCGGAGATGTCTGCTGTCAGACGTCATATAGACCTCTAGAAGATGTCTGTAAGATGTTTATGATTTAGAATGGATGTACAACAGCTCTTTCTAAGATGTTTAGCAGATGTTTTTAAGCAGCAGATCTCCAGATCTTTAGCAGACGTATTACAGACGTTCAGACGTCTCCGAGACGTATTGCAGATGAGCAAACTATGTATTTAAGATGTCTTGCAGATGTAAATGCAGACGTCAAATAGACGTAAACCAGATGGATTGTGCTATCTGGGTAATATTACTGTACATTACACGCTGTGCTTTACTTGTAGGTCGAACAGTTCTCAAATCGACTTCATGTCAGAGTAATAGCTTACTGATATGTGAGACAAATGTTAAGGTCGAGACTGAGAAGCATTTTTGGAAAGGGTAACGTTAGCGACCTACTGTGGCGATAACGTAACTTACAATGTTCATAGCTATCACAACAGCAGCCTCGCGCCAAAAAAAATAAAAACCCAGCCTCACGCGGTAATCACCATTTAAACTGGAACACCATAATTTACAGCAGATACAAATGCATTCCGTCCAGCTCTCCAGCGAACTTAATTTAGCTGGCTACAAACAGGCTAATCTAACCATCATTTACTTCCAAAATAATTGCTTACCGTTAGCTTGTTCCTTCGTGTTTTACGCAGTCAAAAAGTAGCTAAAAAAAAGTGAAAGTAGCTAAAGCCTACCCGAAAAGTCGCTAAACGTCGCCAGATGACGTCACGCACTAATTAGCATATCAGTGACGTCATCACGTAGCATCTGACAAGCTAAGCGCTTCAGGTCTGCTTCATATCTCTACTCTCTGAGCGGTTGTATACAGTATTATATTAAAACAAATGCACCCAAATGCACAATAAATAGGCTCTTAATGACTTAGTTTTTTTATGTCTGCGAACAGAAACAGAAAAATATGTAATAGTGAGTGAACTCAACCACTTAAAACTAACAGACACTTTCGTTGAACAGCTAAAGTCCGTTTGTTTTCATGTGTGGACTTTGGACTTTAGAGGCAGTCCTGCATGTTCAGAATTCAAAGAGAAACTTTTAAGTTCAAAAACTGAAGTTTATTTATCAGATGTAAAAGAGTAACAAAGCTTTGGGTTGTCAGACGATCTCCTCACTCCACCACAAGCCAACAACCCAGATTATTCAAAAACACACATATTTATTAAGTATTTGACGTCGTTCTCATCTTCTGACTCCTCCTTTGTCTCTAGGGAGTATTGCTCCTTGGCAACCAATCACCGTGCACCACGTATATCTGACTCCATCCTTCTGTGTTAGTTCCTGCAAAACAACATATTTTGCAACGCATCTTTTGCACCCTGCGGTCAGTTGCTAGTTTTAGGAAGTGTTCCCTAGAGACAGTTTCATTTGGCAAGACAACATGTCAAAATACTTTCAGTAAAAAAAAACACTCAATCATCTAATGCTTTAATTATGCAGCGTTGTTTCTTAATCCTATGATTCAATAAAACACATCAAAACTCATGATTATACTTAAAACATATGCAGTGGATTAATTCATAACATTCCTTCTCTGTGTGACTCTTTGGGTGTGTGTGTGTGCTGACTTAGAACACTGTTTCTGCACGTATGCACAAAGCTTGTTCCTCTTTTGTGGTTTCGCTCGGCTTGTCACACACACACTATTTTTATCACAGTTTTTTCCACTGAGTAAAATAGCAAGCACATGAGATAAAAGCACACAGCTTAATGATTTAATGAAAGAAAACACTTATTGATTATATTGGTAATTAAATCATACTTCTAACTGAATAATATTTCCACATGTGTCAATACAGTCATCGCTTTAAATCATAAATGCTCAAACAAGGTCAATAAGTGATTAGCTCTTGGAAACACTGTTTGTACATGCCTCTCTCATTCACGCGTCAGTGCGGTCTGAACTGAATGTGCTGCTTCTCCCTTTTAAGTTTAAGATTATAAGTCTTTATTTGGGGGGGCCACAAAGCAATGCCTTACAACAAAAAAGTTTGAGGACCACTGCCTTAATCAACCTCCAAAATAAAAATAAGAAAACATTGAACGCCGTTTTCTCCATGTTTTTAAAAACGGAATATTAACAGCTATCAGCTTAATGGGTGCATATAAAAGACCTTATTGCCTTGCCGGTGAAATATTTGTTAAACACAGAAAACAATATCATGAATAAATGATTTTTAATGTGTTTACCGCCAATTTAGATTACGTCGTGTTTATAACTTATATCATACACCTCAATCATTTGAACGGTTCATATCTCATGTAAACATTATCTTTATTGGTTTAAACAGTGTGTACTGATAGTCTCACATTTTAATTATACCATCTTATAGTTAAGAAGAGGCGCGGCTTGATTTACCCCACTTGACGTAATGTTTTAGAATACACGCTGACTTCACACTCACACTCTTTTGTAGATAACAATGGCAGCGTTGTTTTATTACTATATAATGTAAAAATAATGACAGCACTGTGAATTTTACACCATCCCTGAAAAATGTACACCAGCAACTTTGCTGTGTATTCACTGTCTGGTTCACTACCAATTATTTCCCGTATATTTACGACACCATTGGATTAGAGTGCCGTCAATTTTACATTGCTCAACGCCATTGGATTAGAGTGCTGTCAATTTCGCAGCCAATGCTCAACGCCATTGGTTACGCTATGCACACTGGTGACGGGAATACACAGCTCAAACACAGGAGAAGCGCTGTGGCTACACGATCCGTCCCAGAAACACGATTTGTTCCGCGCGTGCGCTAAACTGACGTCACTTCCTGTTATCGGCGACGTTTTACGACAGTCTTCTCGACCTGGGACCAGCTCGGAATCTGGCAGGGGTGCATTTCTCGGCATTACACCTGTTCCGGGCGTCTTCGAATTTTATCATCAAAGGTAATTAAATTGCGTTAAGCGATTTTATAATTAAAAGGAGAACTGACAATCTGTTACAACCTGGGTCATGTGCTTAATTTACAAAGTTATGTTTAAAATATCGAGCTACATTAACTGTACTTGTTAAATTCCCGTATAGAATAAGAAAACGATAGAACCCTTCACAGAGATGCTAATGGTTTACATTAAAATACTACTATGAACCATTAGCTTTTACCATTAAAACCATTACAAATTTCTTTCTTTGTAGTGTGATTTGTGCATTATTTTATATATTAATTATAAAATCAATTTATATATAAAATTGGTTAAATTTATGTGATGTTTTTATTGACCTTTATGGAGTTTAATTTTAGTCAGATATCAGATAATATGATATTTCTTTTAACTGCAACTTTTTCATGCTTTTTTTCTTCAAACAGGCGACAGACTCTTCTACACCGGCCCAATTAAACAGTACATGCGGCTAGTTGTCCTGTCCGAGGAAGACAACCTGATGGTTTTGGAGATAACACTTACAGAACCATATTTAGGTTTAGACTTAAGATAATTTACTGGCCTTGTTCCAGGCATGTTATTTGGTTACAGTTTCCAAAAGGATCCTCGTTCTCAGGCTTCAAGTTTGTATAGAGCCTCGTTCACAGGCTTCAAGTTCATCAAAGAGCCTAGTTCTCAGGCTGTACACCTGATAATTTAATTGCACGTTATGTCATTTTGTGTTCTCTTTGGAATCCCAGACACATTGCAAGCTTCATTGACCCAGGATCCTGGACTGAAAAAACAGGAAGAGACCTTGAGGTATGTTTTAAATGATGGAATTGTGTCAAGCAAATGTATGTATATAACTAAACATGTTTATTCGACTGTGCTCTGGAATACTTGATTCTGATTGGCCAGTTGCAACATTCCAAGCTTTGATATTCCCAGATAACAAGCACACAAAACTAATAACACATGGTAACCCAGTCTTTATCACACTGTCAGGCTTTATTCTGCGATAACAACCTGCTGCCTGTACATCATCCCTTACCTAAAAATTGCAGTTGTTTTTTAAACTAACTGTGGATGCACTTTTCCTTTTCCAGTTTTTTCCTCAACAGTCCAGTGGGGATTCTTGTGGTGTCTACATGCTGATGGTAAGAATGTTTAATTTATCAAAGCTGTTAGATAATAAAACCAAAGTCTTACAGTGTTATTTGTGTTTCACAGTATGCTCTCAGCATCTGCACATCATGTCCCTTAACATTCACAGAGGTAAGCTGGATTTTCACACAAGTATGTCATTGAACTACTGGTATGTGTGCATTTTTTTTGTGTGTTTGTGTGTTTTAGGAGGAGGTGCCATTGATTCGCCAGTGGTGGTGCATTAACCTCATGGAAAGATTTTGCCTAGAAGGGTATGATAGATTCTACAGATATAATTTCAGTATCTTGGCTGTATTAAGTTAGCTAAAGCTATTACATAGAGTTCATATACATTTACATATATTTTCAAAGGCATGGACAGAGGTTTGCATACTGGACCGAAGAAGCATCCCAACTCCTTCAGGGGATCGTTGAGCCTGTGTTTAGGGTGTCGAAATTCACCACCACCAAACTGTCACCCAGCAGAAGAGTTGTGGATGACAAGGACATTGATAAGGTTAATGATTATACAGTAGTGGTTATACATGAAGCATTTGCATGATTGCTGAATAAATAGTATAACTGTTGTGCCATTTTACTATGTAAGGAATAAATGACTATAGGCCATTTAATTAGTCAACCAATTAGAATGAAGCATAAACTTCATTTACTTCAATAGGTGCAGCAGCCAACCATTGTCCGAGACCTAAATACAGCGTGGTACTGGGTACAGAATCACAGACACTTATTCCGTGGGGAGGTGACAGAGCCTGCCTTTTTGCAGATGAACAGGGGTGATCAACAAAATGCCATCAAGAACCTCTTGGGGGGTCAATTCTCTGAGGCGAAGGATGCCTTTTTGTTTATATTTCATTACCAAGAAGACATGGAAACATTTTTGTCGTACTGTGTTGATGACCAAGGCCTAAAGGTCAATGCTATGTTCTACAAAGAGAAATGTAGTGTGTGAGTGTGTGTGCGCGTGTGTGAGTGAGTGAGTGTGCGTGAGAGAGAGTGTGCATGTGTGTGCGTTTGCGAGAGTGTGCGTGAGTGAGCGTGTGTGAGGAATGGAACAAATGTATAAATAAATTGAAAGAATATATATATAACTGTATTCTGTGTGTTTCTTAAATGCAGTTAAATATCTAGAACAGTTATGTAGAACCTATCTTTAGAAAATGAATAGAAAGAAAACACATCTGTATGAACATCTGTATTTTCCAAATTGTGTCTAGCAAATTTAAACAATTCAGTTTAATTTGACCATTTATTTAATTCAATGAAGTTAATTTGTGCCACATATTAACCAAATTTTAACCGAAATGGATCGGGTAGTTATTTTTTATGACCACCTTAAAACAAACATGCATTATAATTCAGCAACAATTTAACAAGCCAGGAAATATCTCAAAGCATTGTAAGAAACAAATTAAGAAAAAAGAAACTTATACAGATATAATAAATACATTTATTAATAAATGTAATAAAAATATATATATATTAAACACCGAGTGTAAAACAACAGCAGTAACGGTATAGCCTACATACCCGAAACTGCCGTAAAGTGTTTCGATTTATTTCAGACAGGAAGTGACGTCAGTTTCGCGCATGCGCGGAACAAATCGTGTTTCTGGCACGGATCGGGTAGCCACAAGCGCGATTTCGCAGGCTGCAGACCACGTCTATGTTCCTGTAAGTATTAAATTAAGTATGAAATACGTTAATGGATGTTGAAAGCTTGGTTGTGTTATACATCAGCACCGCTTAAAATAGAAATCGTTATGTTACATTTCTTCCTGTTGTTTCAAAGATTAAAGGCACAATCACTGCAGTAACGTGGTAAAGGCTGAAATGTACTTTAGGGTTTTTAGAATGTTAGCGTTCTGACACTTGGAATTTTAAGGTGTAGAATAATAAATTTGAATAAACAAATGTTATTACATGGTAGAGTCTTATATATTTTTTTCGTTTGTAATGTCCAAGAACAGCTTCACGGTTAAATGATCTTGTCTTTAATCAGATGAAAATATGGCTATTATTAATTTCTATTTATTATATTTTTAATGTTTTTTATTATTATTATTATTATTTTCGTATTGTGAAACGCCTATACTCTGGATGTAGGATGCTCCTGTTTTTGTGTTTTTTTGGAAAATAAATAAAAATATACTAAAAATATATATATATGGCTATTAAATATACTATTTGAGTAGTATTGATAATTAAGTTAGAAGTTTGTTTATTTTTATACATAATTTTGTCCCAAAATTCTTCAAGAAGAAACCATGTCAAAGACAGGCAGATGTAGTACAGTGCGCACAGGTCAGAGCCAGCCAGAGAGGGCCAGTGAGGACTACACCAGCAGCCAGCTATCTGCAGCAACAGGTGAAAGTCAGAACATGAGCAATTTTTACAAAAAGTTCACACAATATCACTTCATAATAATACATTAACCATTTAAAAATGACAATTGAAAAGAAGTTTAACAATTATTGTCTGTTTAATGTTTTTTTATTTATAAAAACAGAGATGTGTTGTCCAGGCACTTGTGCAGTGCCATTTTTATATCATCCCACTATTGTTGAGGCACATGACTTTTCCCATGGCCCCCCTGACTGGTTAATGGTCCCCCCTGTGTCACCCCATTGAAAAAAATCCTAGAATCGCCCCTGCACTGCACCACCATAAATATTATTTATGATGTAAAAAAAAATTAGGGTTGGGCATATGAGCGCGAGGTCTGGCTATGACTCAGCGCAGGATCGCGCCCCCCCGCGTCTTCTGTGCTGTGAGACTGGTAAAGAGAAGCAGCACGTTCCGCATGAACCCGCAGATGACTCGCAAATGAATGTTTTCAGGACTTGTTAACCACCTTGGCGTCGTCCCCACATGCACGCGCGCACACACACACACACACACACACACACACACATGCACACACACACTATAGGCAAGACGTGACAATTCTGATTCGACTATGTAAATCCTTAGTCGAGGACACCGCTAGTAGGTATATTACTACATTATAAACAATGTAGTAACCGTTCAGCGTCAGTTCAGTATCTTACTAAATCTAAACTACATCTTAATCATCAGAGCAAACAGCAGTAAACACAGACTTACAAAAGTGACAGTGAGCACACAGCTCAGTCATGACATCAAAACACTACGGCAGCAGCAGCCCTTCATCTTCTCTAAAGCAGCTTCTGTAAATGTAGAGGTTTGTGATGTCACAAACCCAGAAGAAGCTCATTGTGGGCCCAACGAGCTGTTGTTTGCTGTGTTTTAAAAGTGATTTCTGTTCAAGAGAATATCTTCCATTGTAGTGCCGTAACTTTGCAGATGTTTTTTTATGCTCAAACAACAATATTACACGCAAACTAAAGTTGAAGTGAAAATGAGTCAAATGACCCCTTCAGTAAACTTCAATTCAGTTGTTCTTGTAGTGTAGTTGTGCGTCTTTATTTGGTCTTTATACAGTAAGTGTGTGTGACTCTTCATTCATCAGTAAGAAATAATGCAGTTAATTAATGGCAGTGATTCATGCAGCTATTGACCTCTGTGAGTGCTGAATGGACACAGTAAAGCACATTGATATCATGAATCACCTCGGACAGCTCACTGGACTGCAAAGAAAAGCACTCTGCAAAATTACAGAGCCCATTTACGGCTTAAACTCCCACCGACCAAACTCAATATGCACTTAAAGCAGTACACGCTGCCCTCTGTCACGCTCACACTGCTGACTTCATACACTAAAAGCCCTCAGGAAGTGTTCAGCTCAACAGTCAAACCAGATGCTGCGTCCAAAATGGCATACTGTGGCAGTACGTACTGAATCTGAATAAGTAGCTATCTATCGGCCGTTAAAACAGTATGTTCTATATAGTATGAGTGGGAGTAGTATGAATACATTTGGGACATACTGCATCCGCCATGTTTTATGGTCATGTGACCCATAAACTCTTTGACCAATGACGTATTAACAACAACCTACATGTGAGCGTTGATAAAACATAATCTAGTCACGAGAAATTCATTTATTGGCACTTGCATTAAAAACGGACGTCCGCCTTAAAGTTTTCCACTATATTTATTTGATTTACGTTTGAAATGTGACCGTTGCTCAGCTCCCGTGGCATCATGTGATAGAGAAGTATCCATCCGATCCACTCTGACGAATGTGTCCATCCGGGTATTTCTCGCCTACTGTTTTTGCATACTGAGGTTTCGGACACATTATTCATGACTCATACTCATTTTCACCTACTATATAGTATGGAAGTAGGCCATTTCAGATGCAGCCACAGAGTCTTCTAACATTCAACAAGACAATGGCTGATGGGTCACAGGCTGTGTGCAGGATGCTGTATATTCTGTTTTTAGTGTTAATTCAATTCAATTCAATTTTATTTATATAGAGCTTTTCACAATGTGCATTGTTCCAAAGCAGCTTTACAGGAGCAAATAAGAAAAACACAGAAAGGTAAAACACAGCACAGTGCATGGTGTTTATAGACCAAGCAAGATCATTATAATAAATAATATCTAATAAATAAATGAATAAATAAATAAATAAATGCAGTCTCCCGGTGAGCAAGCCAACACTGCACTGCTCTGCTGTGGCGAGGAACCCAAACTCCAATGCTGAATAATGGAGAAAAAAAAACCTCGGGAGAAACCAGGCTCAGCCGGGAGGGCCAGATCTCCTCTGACGTGTCATGGCTGCACTCAGTGACCCCGACCAAAGCCACCGAGCAACGTCCACGAAGAACAGGGAGAGCCCACGAGCCGCGACCCAGGAAGCCCCACCCGCCGAAACCGTGCAGGTCCAACCCGGTCTCATTCCGCGATCAACAACAGACAACAGAGGAACAACCAGGGAAAAGTAGTAATGGCATAATTAACTTTATTCCTCTGTTGTCCGACATCGACCACAAAACAAGACCAACCAGACCAGATCCACACAGTCCCAACAAATGAAACGCCCCGAACCACAACCAACAAGCCCCCCCACTCCCCACAACACCCACCCAGCTACCTCCAATCAAAGTCACTGAGTGCAGCCATAACTTCAAACTGCTGTCGTGTGATGTAAGTTTAGCATTAAATACCAAGTATTGTAAATTTAGCATTTATGTGACAGGTAGTCCGTCTTTGCTCTCGGTTGGGGATGGAATTGTCTGAGCTGGGCCGGCCAGATGGTCGCCTTTTTCTTGGGTGGTGATGGAATTGCCTTGGATGGAGCTGGATGGTCAGTCAGTCCGCAGGCTCTCGCAGGAGGATGGCACGGGATTTTCCGATGTAGCTGGCGTAATCTCTAGTTGTGGATGGGCATATGACGTTCATCTGGGCCTGGCGGAATCTCTCCCTACCTCGGGATGGGCATCCCGAGGCGAGGGCAGAAAGAGAATAATTAGCGTAGCTGCTGTTCATTAGCTATGTATTAGTGAATGCTTGGCTGAAAAGATGTGTCTTTAATCTAGATTTAAATTGGGAGAGTGTGTCTGACCCTCGAATAGTATCGGGGAGGCTATTCCAGAGTTTAGGTGCTACGTATGAGAAAGCTCTACCCCCTTTGGTGGATTTAGTTATTCTAGGTGTTATCAAAAGTCTGGAGTTTTGAGATCTTAGAGAGCGTGATGGGTTGTAGTGTGGTAGAAGCTCTGTTATGTAGGTAGGGGCTAAACCGTTTAAGGCTTTATAAGTAATTAAAAGAACTTTAAAGTCAATACGATACTTAATGGGTAACCAGTGAAGGGTTGATAACATTGGGGTTATGTGATCGTATTTTCTGGACCTGGTTAGAACTCTGGCAGCTGCATTCTGAACTAACTGTAGTTTGTTTATTGATGCTGCAGGACAACCACTAAGCAGTGCATTACAGTAGTCAAGTCTTGAGGTCACAAATGCATGAATAAGCTTCTCTGCATCAGCCACACATAAAATATTTCGCAATTTGGCAACATTTCTAAGGTGGAAGAAGGCTGTTTTTGTGACATTTGAGATGTGATTTTTAAATGACAGGTTGCTGTCTAATATAACGCCAAGGTCTTTAACTGTATTTGTTGGAGTAACAGTGCAGCCTTCAATTTGCAGGTCATAATCCGAAATATTCTGCTCACGTGTCTTTGGTCCGATAAGTAATATTTCTGTTTTATTAGAATTTAAAAGAAGGAAATTACAAGTCATCCAATGCTTTATATCGTCGATGCACTCTGCCAATTTGGATAGTTGGAAGGAATCATCTGGTCTTGATGAGATATATAGCTGAGTATCATCTGCATAACAGTGGAAGCTAATTCCATGTTTTCTAATAATGTTTCCAAGGGGCAGCATGTATATGGAGAATAGCAAGGGTCCTAAAACCGATCCCTGAGGTAATCCATAATTTACTTGCGTTAGATTTGATGATTCCCCATTTAAATGGACAAATTGATGTCTGTCTGATAAGTAAGATCTGAACCATTGTAGTGCCTGTCCCTGAATACCGGTATAATTGTGTAAGCGATCTAGAAGTATTTTATGGTCTACAGTATCGAACGCAGCACTAAGGTCGAGCAGGACTAGGAGTGAGATGTTACCTTTATCTGATGCTATAAGCAGGTCGTTTGTAATTTTAACGAGCGCAGTTTCAGTACTATGATGCGGTCTAAAGCCTGACTGGAATTTTTCGTGTATGTCATTATTTTGTAAGAAAGAGCACAACTGAGTGGACACTACTTTTTCTAGTATTTTAGACAGGTAAGGGAGATTTGAAATCGGTCTATAGTTTCCTAGTTCATTGGGGTCTAAGTTTGGTTTCTTGATAAGAGGCTTAATGACGGCCAGTTTAAAGGCTCCTGGGACATGGCCTAGATTAATTGACGAGTTGATAATGTTATAAATGGGCTCAATTGCAACGGGTAATAACTCTTTTAATAATTTAGTTGGTATGGGGTCTAATAAGCAAGTTGTAGGTTTAGATGTTGCAATAAGTTTAATTAAATCTTCCTGTTTTATAGGTGAAAAACACTGTAGCCTTTCTTTTGGGGCGATGGTTGGTACTAATTTATAGGACAGACTTGGAGGTTGAGTTTTTACTATTTTGTCTCGTATGTTTTCGATTTTCTCTGTAAAAAAATTCATGAAATCATTGCTACCAAGGTGCGGCGGAATACCCAGGTCAGGTGAAGTCTGTTTATTTGTTAGTTTAGCAACTGTACTAAATAAAAACCTTGGATTGTTTTTGTTAGTTTCTATGAGGTTACGGAGGTGCTCGGCCTTTGCTGCTTTTAGTGCCTTTTTATAACAGTTTGCACTCTCTTTCCACGCAATTTTAAAGACCTCTAATTGGGTTTGTTTCCATTTGCGCTCCAGTTTACGTGTTTCTCTTTTAAGGGCGCGAGTGGTGCTATTGTACCATGGTGCTGCGTTTTTCTCATTAATCTTTTTTGACTTCATAGGTGCGACAGCTTCTAATGTATTAGAGAAAATAGTGCCCAATTTGCTGGTCATGTCATCGAGCGATTCTGTATTTATTGGTATGGTTATTAAAGGAGTCAGATCTGGCAAGCTCTTTGCGAAACTATCTTTAGTAGTCGAGGTAATTGTTCTACCCTGTCGATAACGAGTTAAACGGCTGATTTCTGCAGTGCGCAGTGTACATGTTATAAGATAGTGATCAGTGACATCGTCGCTTTGAGGTATAATATCTATATTGGTTAGATCGGCTCCGTGAGATATAATCAAGTCTAGTGTATGATTAAATCGATGAGTGGGTCCATTGATGTGTTGTGTTACTCCAAAAGAGTGTAATAGCTCTGTAAACGCCACTGCTAATGCATCGTTAGCACTATCTACGTGGATATTAAAGTCTCCGACAATTAGTACTTTATCAACGTTAACCAATAGGTCCGATAGGAAGTCCGCAAACTCTTTCAGAAAATCAGTGTAGGGACCAGGGGGTCTATACACTGTAGCCAACGTACAAGAAAGCAATGGTTTTTTACTGTCAATTGGAACAATTATGTTCAACGCAAGCACTTCAAATGATTTAAATTTATGCTCCGTTCTCTGAGTTACAGTAAGAAAGTCTCTAAAAATTGTTGCGACACCGCCACCTCGACCAACCGCACGTGGCTCATGCATATAACAGTAGCTTGGTGGTGTACACTCATTTAGACCGTAATAATCATTTGGTTTAAGCCAGGTTTCGGTAAGGCAAAGTATATCAAAACTGTTGTCTGTGATCATTTCATTTACAATAACTGCTTTTGAATTTAGTGATCTAATATTAAGTAGGCCGAACTTTATGAGTTTGTTTTGGTCGTTTATTACATTGTCCTCGGGTTTAATCACGATTAGATTTTTTCTCTGAGATTTGGCTATTTTGTTATTTTGTAGTATTATTCGGGGGGCAGACACAGTTTCTATGCATTTGGAAGCAGTAACATTTATAACAGATGAGTGGGAGGAACACAGACTATGGTTAAAGTTTTGACTTACCGCTGGGAGACGGAAGAACCAAAGAATATTGTCAGACAGAAGAACCGCTCCGATGCTGCTGGGGTGCAGGCCGTCAGGGCGGAAGAGCCTAGGTCGCTCCCAGAACAGATCAAAATTATCAACAAAGAGCAGCTTCTGTTCAATACACCATGACATCAACCATTTATTTAGAACAAATAGTCTACTGAACTTTTCATTCCCTCGTCGGTAGGTAGGAAGCGGCCCTGATACGATGATCCTCGCCGTGGGCGATGCGTTGCGTACCGCCTCGATCAGACTCCTGAAGTCCCTCTTCAGGATCTCCGACTTCCGCATCCTGATGTCATTCACCCCCGCATGCAGCACGACAGCTCCCACGTTAGCATCGAGGAGGAAGCGCGTACGTTCCGGACGATTGAGTCTCCGATGACCACAGCGTTGCATTCCGTCTCGCAGAGGGCGGCAAAGCGGTTCCTGGTCGGGATCTCGAAGACCGGTGGCGGCAGTTGGGTCATCGCTCCAGTCCTGGCGCGCGCCTTTCACCGTGGGTGTGCCGGCGCAGGAGTGAAGTTCATTTGGGCTGACCGTGTTCTCGAAGCCTGGGCTCTGTGCAGAGAAACACGCGGAGTAGAAGTGGAAGGAGTACACTGATCACAATAATGGTGATTTTTGTGGGCACAAAAGTGATATTGATTCAGTTCATTAACATTCAGGACTTGCAACCTGACTTGGACTCGCCTATCTTGACTTGGGACTTGATTCGGACTTGAAAACAATGACTTGGTCCCACCTCTGATAAACAATTAATGGAAATCACAGCAGGAACACTAAAATAACAGTATTATATTGTGCAAATTATAATGTCTTTTACAGTAATAAACTGTTGTTGCAGATTACAGTAGGTATGCTGTAAAATTACAGCTATGTGCTGGCAAATATAGCTGCCAGTTGTTTACTGTAATTTAACAGGGAATTTTTTTACAGTGTGGAGAATGAAAACTGTACACTGGCTCTTTAAAAACAATGGTCCACTGTCAAGTTTGTGTTTTGGTTCAGAAGGAAAATAAGCAGAAAACGTCTTAAAGAGTACATTCCTCAATATTTTTAAGGGCTTATTTTGGTTTATGGAGTGTCCGACAACAAGTTTATGTACATACATGATGTAAAAATACTGTTATTTCGTAATAATAAGCCGTTTTTATTACCTTACTTCTTGACTGACTCTCAAATGATTCGTTCCGCGATTCATCTGTGTAATCTCCGCCTTTCCGCCAGCGTAGTCTGATCTGATTGGTCAGATAGTGTAGTCTGCTGTGATTGGTCAGATGGTCTAGTCTGCTGTGATTGGTCAAATGGTCTAGTCTGCTGTGATTGGTCAGATGGTCTAGTCTGCTGTGATTGGTCAAATGGTCTAGTCTGCTGTGATTGGTCAAACATGTTCAGCATGTGTCACAAATGGACCGCCTATCATTACTACTGTATTACGGTTTGCAGGTGGTTGGATATTAACAGTGTATAGAGAGAGATGGCGTCGATTTTACCTTACCAGTTCGAGCCCGAGTCTGACGAATCATTCTTTAATCCTTATACAGATGCCAGTAAGAAAAAGGACTGTTTTAGACACTTCTCTTGTAACAGTTAGTTATCACGGCATACAGTGTACGGTGTTCGTATCTTCAGATGTTATTATAACTATAGTACACCACGCAGTTCTTGAAATAAAGACTTTGTGAGTTAATATGGTTGAACACTTACATTAGCGCAACGAGTTTATAGCTAACGTTAGGTAAACAAACAGTAACAACCCCCAAAATAACGGTAACGTTAGCTAAACACAGACATGAGATAACGTCACACAAATTTAATTTTAAGTAAAGACAAAAATAAAGAGTCACACTTACAGGTTGTGATTCGGTGGAGCTTACAGGTCCAAATAAAGTTGGTATTGCAACATCTTTTAAGGAAAGACGTTTAATGTATCCTGCAGTAAAGGCGCCAAGATTGATGAAGCAATCTTCGGTAAAATGACGCGCGCAAAGTAAAACGTTCGGTTTATACTCCTTTGGTGTCGTTTGAAAAATAAATAGTAACCATTTTTTCCTCAGAAGTTCTTCCTTTGGTAGTGAAAATAAGACTGACTTAGTTTCACTACATAGAACACAGCTTCCCTTAGACATGATGCACACGTCACGAACGAGCTAGTACAGTGTTTGGGGAGGAGAGAGTTAAGTTTTCGCAGTCAGTCCTAGGCGGGGATTATTTCTAGTGACGTAGATACATTGTGGTTAAAGATTCGGACAGGTCATGACTTGTTCGCGTGATTCAGAGTCGATTACCTTTTTTATAAGATAATAACTTTGTTATTCGTTCGCCTGCGGATTTACAACTTGGCAGATTGCTTACATTCAAACACGGCAAAATTAAACACTTCATGAAATGTATTTTTTATGATCTCGAGGAATGTACTCTTTAAACTATGAGAGGTGACAATAGCCAGGCGGTGGGAGGGCACACCATGATCAGATTTTAATTGGTGGTACACGTCTCGGCTGCTTTAGCTCTTGAGTTACTGTAGAAACAGGCATCATGTGGGGCTTTAGAGAGAGCGATGGTGCCGCTGTGGGGGAAATCTGCACTTTATTAGATTGTGAGGCCGTAGGGAGGAAAAGACCATTTGACTGCTCTGCAGGGGGACCACCGGGGGGGGGGGGTGTCTGCACCCGCTTCAGCCCGTGAGGAGACGCCTTAAGGTGGTCTGCAGACTTCTAATGAGGCTTTGTGTTCCCTGAGAGAGAGAGCGTGAGAGAACGAGAAAGCAAAAGAAATAAACAAAAATAAGAGATCCATCACAGAGACACAGTCATCACAGACTCACTTAAGGATAAATGATGACTATAAGCTAATGAATTTCACCTCAGAGATTGTGCTGATGGATTCAGAGGAATGAAAATTCTCTCAGTTTTGCTTTTGTTTTCTGGTGCTCCTGAAATGATCTTCGGAGTTTATGAGGTTTTGAAAATCAACAGAATAAATTATGCAAAGATTGAGACTGAGACGTGTAAATGATGCCGCCACTCAGTCTTTATGCTTCTAGTCTCCATTTTATCTCTAAAAACAATCAAATAACAGCATTTTTGTTTTTATCATTTGTCTGTTAACCTACATTTTTAATTTGTGCAAATGCAGAAACTCACAGTATACAACATTATTATATAATATATAATTATTATTGTTAAATACACCATTTAAAATGTGACAACTTCAAATGTTCTGCTCATAGACAAGTGCGTGAAACACTGGATTCTTCAAAGAGATGTGAGCGTATGAGAAAAAATGGTTTTAAGTAAACAAACCTTAATTGGCGGGTAACTTTATTAAGATATAACATGATTATTAATATTTCAAATGGCAAGAATGATAGTCTGACCCTTACTACTGTCTGCGATGTGAAAGATTTAAATCAACAACCAAAATCACCTGCTAAAGAAAACATCCACCACAATATACACATCTTTGTTTTTCCTTCGGTGCAGAATTTACTGTCATGTATTCCATTGGGGGGTTTTTCCCAGCAACAAATGTAGAATGTTCTTCAAAATAAGCCACTAGAAAGTAAATAAATAATAACAAATGTAACCTTCATATTTATCTCACTTGGGTGACACAATGACGAGTTCTATATACAGTATAACAAATAAAAATAAAGGTTCAAATTGTTTCGACAGTTCACCTGTTATTGACCTGTTGTAAACGCTTTATATGACTCTCTCTCTCTGGTTTAGCTCTGAAAGCCTGTAGTGTCATGTTGGATTTGCTGTGTGGACGTGAAGAACTAATGCTGTGGTCAGAAGGTGATGACCTCTGGAGGTCTTGTCTCAGTGAAATCTCTCTGGACCACTTAATATGTCTGAAAGCTGGCTGCTGACAGGACAGAAACAGAACCAAGACCTCAGCACTTTTCATTCATCATATCAGGGTGCACTAAAGACACATCTCTTTCGGTCATGCATTAGCTATCGTGAAGTAAAATGAACTCCAACATCCACAGCATGCATTAATCTAGCTGAATGTTGTTGTGCTACTACTTTACTAAGGGATCAGACCAACATAAAGCTCCGCTCACATTTCATTTTTCTGTGTTTTTGAAAAAATATAACACATGTTTTGTGTTAGTTAACTTAAGTGACGGTGTGTTTTAGCTGAATGTAGGCTGAGGTAAACTCGGGCCATGATGATCACATTTAAATGAAGCTTCTGTGTGGAAATGCAGTTTTTTAATTCTGTGTTTCATTGGTCAAAGTGTTTGTAGCTGCAGTACTAGTACATAACATGTTGCAAAATAAGACAATATAACAAATCAAGGCAATAACATCATTTAAACAAGTGCATTTTTCTTTCCTGTTTTGATAAAGAGTTTTTTTATGTCACAGGTATAAACTGCTTTTTATTGGTGCACAGAGGCAGGTGATCTCATTCTAGAGATCATTTGATTGGACAAAACAGCCGAGTTCAGGCCCGTCTCCACAGGGGGGCCAGGGTGGGCTTTGCCCACCCTATCAGAAGCTTTGCCCACACTGCCTCCACTGAGTTCAACATGACTCGTGAATATTTTTAGTACAATAGCACAATTATCATTCTGCACATTTAGTAAAAACGGCTGTAGATTTTCTACTTCAAGTATACTTGTAAGTTTAAGATTCTGAGAATGCAATGTCCACTTGCATAATGTGCAGCTGTGTTATGATAATTGTGATCTAACACACAAAAAATCAAGCTTGTGTAGCAAATCCATTTACACATCCAGGTAGACTACACGAGTTAACTCATGGTGGGTGTTAAAAGGTGTCTTCTGCATTCTGTTTCATGGTCTTGTGTGCGCTTGCTGAGCCGTCTGTCCTGTTTCAGCTGAAGCCAGATCAATGACAGCTCCGCAGCACTTTAGAGAGATAGAGCCTTCCCAAAAGCACCGGAGCAGAGGAGAGATTGATCATGGTCATTTATCTAAGAGGAAGCGTGCCGTCCCACCGGGCTCCACGTTTAACATCCTCTGCTCTGGTTTAATCTGGCAGGTTGCCATGGCAGCTAATGAGGAGCCGACTGACGGACTGGAACCGTCGCCAGCGCAGATCCTTTAGCAGGGTAAGAGAAAACTAATGCTGTTAGCATCGAAACCCAGGCCTGAGCTCACTCCATCAAACAGACGTCTACTTCCACACTCACTCGCTCTCTGATCCACTATGAGAAATGAAAACATCACAGTCAAATCGCAATGCGGACCTGGAACATTCTCTTCTCATCTCTACACATGAGTACAAAATAGTTAAAAGTGAATTCATGAAAAAAAGGAAAATCTTGTAATTTCAGGTTTCTCCAAGTCATTTTCAAATGCGGATATATATCGATGTAATAACAAATATTCATGATCATAATAAAAAAGTCCTACAAAGTCAATTTACTGTACACTGTAAAACATTGCCAGGTTTTCACAAGATTTTACAGTGAGTTTTCTCAATAAAATATTGCATTTAGTCTTTATCCTAACATAAAATATTCATCTTGCTTTTGAGTTAAGCTACACAGCAAACGTTAATGAGAGTGAATAATGAAGTGCTGATCATACATAAACATTTGCTGCTAACAAGCAGAATCACTGAAGAAAAGATGAAGAAAACAGAAAAAACACCGCTGACGTACAGTCACACAGCTTTAGATGAACATCAAGTGTAAATCTGTCAAGATCTCATGAGAGGAGAATTAAATACAAACACCATTAACATCTTTACTTTATCTCCCTCATATGTGTATACAAAAGCTCTTATTAAGAATGAACAGAATATTGCTTTGTTCATAAAGTCACCTTTAGTTAGTCTCTTAACGTATTCTTTGTTGGATTTTCAGGCGTGCTGTACCTGTGTACTGTTGAAATACATTCTTTGTGGTGACACTAATTCGAATCGAATCAAATGGTGTTGGTTGTTAAACTAACCGCCATATCTAGCTTGATTTACCGATCTCATCTGGATTGTGTGCTGAAAAAACGTTGTGATGTCAGAAAGTTTAATTGCATTTTGATGTCTAGGAAGATTTGTGAAAACAGGACATGAATAAAAACTTATACTACAGCAGAGTTTAGAAGCACACAGACATAAAGAATCAGTGTATGAATCTCAATAAAGGTGACAATCAACAAAAGAAAGCTTCATGCTGCAATGCATACTGGGAATCAAGAATGTGTTTGTTCTATGATGTTACCCAGGATGCATTGCTGCATTCATTTTTTGTTGTTGTTTGTCTCCATTGTTGAGATTCATACACTAATACTTGATGTCTGTGTGTGATTCTAAACTCTGCTGTAGTTTGTTTTTATTTGCCTCCTGTATTCACAATTATTGCTAGACATCAACATGCAATTAAACCCACTGATCATATAATGTTCTTTCAACAGCACAGCACTCAGCACTGCCGCTGGTTGCTAAGGTGTTGCTAGGTGGTTTTTACATGGTTACTTGCTGTTTAAAAGAGCCCAACCCAAGTCTACAAGACACACTATATGGACAAAAGTATTGGTGTGTCCCCTTCTTATAAACATCTTTATTTATTCCAGTAATTCCAATCAAAACAAATATTAATGCCATATACTGTACAACAGCACAAAGAATTTGGTTTCCATCTTTGTTGCAACAGTTTTGGAAGGGTCTTTTTGTGTACATCTGTGTTCAAAGTCATTGATGGATTTGTGTGATGAGCGTTTGATTCAAAGATGTTCAGTTGGGTTCAGCTCTGTCAGGTTCTTCTTCCACATCAGACTGAATCAACCCTTTCTTTTTGAATCGGGCTTTGTGAACAGCAGTGTTGGGGAAAGTTACTTTTAAAAGTAACTAGTTACAAGATTGAGTTACTCTATAAAAAAATAACTAAATACGGTACTTGGGTACTTTTTGTGGAAAGTAACTCAAAGTACTTTTGCGTTACTTTTTCTAACTGATGCTCATGCTTTTCCAGACTTTGCTGTTCTTTAGTGTTTAACACTGTAATGCATTTAACAATCCTATATAGCCTATAACACACCTTTATTTTCTTTACAAAACACATTTCAAATATTTCCTGACCAGTAGTCCTCCACCTCATCAGAGCTCTGCCTACTGTTGACACTGCTAACTTCGCTGTCACTCTTCATATTTATTGTGTTTTAACAGCACGGCTAGTTGCACAAGATGGCGCCGGTGAGCTTTTGGGACGGCAGAGTCGTTTCCAGTCGTATAGCACTGTGTGGGAAAAGGAGGATTTTTGGCGGGCAAATATGGGTGTTTTTTTATTAGATTTAAAAAAGTAATATATAAGCGATATGACAGATCCTCTTTGCATTGCTGAGCACTTCATTGAGCCAAAACAACTCGATAGTGTTATACGAAATTATGATTAATCTAATATATAATATATTACTAATATAATATATTATTTTGAATGGAAAATGACATTTAACATATTATGTTGTATATGCTGGTATTTGGTGAGGAGACTAACAGATGACAGTTGTTTCCTCTCTTTCTCCCGTGCTCCGCCCATTCCCCAACCCTTCTTCCGTATGAAGGTATTTCAGTAGCAAAACTTGAGAGCATGTAGATTTTAATTTGTGAACTTGTAAAGTAAGTATTTGTACCTGTACACTAAAATGTACACTCACAGCCCCAATGTGAAAACTTGTCAAATAAAAAACTGAAGTTGAATGTTGAGATTTGCACTCGTGGACAAAACTCACAAATCTGTCTTCTGCATCTGAAGTTGCAGAAAAATAGTCACAAATTTGTAAACTGGCATTTACAAAATACATTGGCAGATACAAATGATTAGGACATATTTACACATTTTCCTAGATTCAGATTTGAATTGCAACCACAAATAGGCATCTACAACCTCTCAAACCTGTCACTGCAGTTTCAAATCTTCCCGCCTTGACTTTTGCTACTACTTTCGCGATAAACCCGTTGCAAAACTAACTTGTGCACTTGAAAGCTCAGAGGCGAGAGAAAGAACGGCATTTGATGACGTCACAAAGAAGACAGATTTGTGAGTTTTGTCCACGAGTGCAAATCTCAACATTCAACTTCAGTTTTTTATTTTACAAGTTTTGACATTGGGGCTGTGAGTGTACATTTTAGTGTACAGGTACAAATACTTACTTTACAAGTTCACAAATTAAAATCTACATGCTCTCAAGTTTTGCTACTAAATACCTTCATACTTCTGACAGTGACCACGCCCATTTAAATCTGCAGATCTGTCTGTGTGTGCAGCGCCACAAACAGTCGAACACAGCTTATATTTACATTCACGAGGCATGAGACCATTGATTGCTGTTGCAATCAATTAAAATTAAAATTTGTTCTCATGGAAATGACTAAACCTGTTCGAACCTGTTCATGAAAAGAAGGCGTCCCAGTTCTTTTCTCCATATAGTGTATAACTGGAATCCAACATTGAGTCTATGGTGTGCACCTCATCCAAACATCTCATAGGGACCACCTCACCTGACCCGTGTCTGTTTGACATTGTGTATTCTTGTGTAGACTGTGTGTATCCTCTATTTAGGAGTCTTTGTTGAACATGTTTTGATGTCAGGGCTGTTTTTCACAGCATGTATTCAGATATGAGTCCAGCGTTGTCCTCAATGCTGTTAAAGTCAGGCCGTCTTTGATGAAACTTCAAAGAAGACATCATCCCTCTCAAAGACGGTGAGCTGACCTCGCAGACGACTAAATCCCACCTCCAGACGGGGGGCACTGTTGTGACTGAACTCTTCCTGTCAGCACAAAAGATGGAAAACGCTAGTTAAATGTCAGATGTTTGTTTCTGGAGGAGAAAGGCTAGGCTTCGCTCTGTCACTGTAGTAGGCCATGGCTTGTTTGAGAGGACAGATCTCGTAGTGAATGTCACTGTCTACAGCTTTAATCTTCTCAGGAAGGAAGAGGTCAGCGACCAGACGGATTCTACTGTGTCATCTGCCGTCCACCACAACACACTCGTCTACACACGAGGACACACCACTGTTTGAACATAACACGAAAAACTGGAGCATTTTAAAAATATTATTTATTATAAATAACTTAATCTTAAAAAATTTCAAACAAAAACTTAAATGAAAAGAATCTGTGGTGATGGATATGGTTAAGATTTCTTCCTCTGCCTGTATATTTCAAAAAATTCAAGGGTGTTGCGCTGCCCACGGGGAAGCATATAGGCCTATTTACGACACTAGTAACAGACGATTGCGCTTATCAACCACATGGGGGAACCCGTGAGCAAATGTTCCAAAGTGTTGCTTTAATGGCTCATTTTTGGTCAATTCTTTGGCAGCATCACAGTTGTCTTTTACCGTGAAGGCAATATAAGAATGCATTTCTTATGATGAACTGAGAAGAACTGAGGAGCATCTCTTTAAAGTGTGTTGGTCTACTGCATTTAGGAACTGTCAGCACTTCTAGAGTTTGATGACTGAACTGTAGATCAATCTTTAGCCTGGTATGGACATAAATACACTTCCATGTGTGATGCTGTCCAGAACTAGAAGCTTCTTATTACTGTGATTCTTTGTGTTTTTCCATTTGGGTTAAACTTTTGGTCTGGCTTAGTTTATTCTGGCATAACCTCGGGATCTGGCACTGATCTCTCCAGCTGGGTAAAGCCATCCTGACACAGTGAGATTTATTGTCTTACCAACCAATTCAAGTTCAATTAACATTCCAACTCTTATTCACAGTTTTCAATACTCCGCTCATATAATGGTGTAAAAACACAATTATTGGCTGATCCCATCATTAACCAGCATCTCATCTTAACCCATCTGAAGTTTCTGTTCACAGAAATCATTGTTATTCTCAAAATACAGCTATTATGTATTCCCAGAGCTGAAGTCTGCTCAGTCTGCTCTGCTTTTATATACATAACTCAGGGGATTTCATTGATGTTTCTCTTAAGATGTCTCATAGGATATATAATAGAAATCAGCAGAGTTCTGCACATTTTGATTCTTCTCTTCTTAAACACACACTGATGAGTTTATTCAGGTGTGTCATTTAAACCCCTGACAATAGCACTATTATATACAGTAATGTGGATATGAGCTAAGATAAGACATGTACCAGTACTTTGAGATCTTAGTTCTCTTACATTAGTTATGCACACTGCTAATAACTTTCATTTCTGTATATGAAACATGTGGTTTAGTAGGTCTTTTTTTTGTCACTTTACAGGCAGTAGAGTCATTAGCAGGAGAAGATTGGCATTAAGTGTTGCTCATGAATGATTGACAGGCCTGTTGTTTACAGAACTAACAAACACATGCGATGATGGATTTACTCGGTGTATCCGTGTGTTGTTTTGTAATTAGCGGGTATGGTATTGTGAGTGTTATCTGGTGGGCAGAGGCATTAACACTGACATCACTGGAGTGTTGTTATTAACATTCAATCACAAACTCTCTTTATCAATATAATGCACCCGTGTCGTGTGCCATCACAACACATTCCCTTCATTAGCATGCTTGAATTGAAGCTCAGAGTGCGTGCGTGCGTGCGTGCGTGCGTGCGTGCGTGTGTGTGTGTGTGTGCGAGTGAGTAAGAGCGAGAGAGAAACGACAGTGTAGGATGGGGGTGGTGTCTTCTCCACCTTCATTGGAGGATAATTAGATCAATGATTGTTTCTTTCCTGCAGTGTCTGCACAACACCCGCCAGTCTGTCTGCGTGTGTGCTCATCTCAGCTGTGACATCTGCACTTCACCTGCCCCGCCATACACCCCACAGACAAACGATAGGGATGGACTGATGAAAGACAGCGCATATCAGAAAGACAAAAACATTGATCCATTCTTTGTGTCGCTGAATTCAGTTACCTGGCGTCTCCAGAGCTGATGTGAAGGAGACAACATCAGGACACGAATCGAAATATCCCCCAGGAGCCTGAAAAGGCAAAGCGATCCAACCATCATCTCTCCTGACTCCATGTGTGAAACAAGATCCTCAAGCCCTGAGGAATCCCATCTCAAACTCCTCTAAACATAACTCGAGTGCTCCTCCAGAACTACACAGCACTTCAAAACCATTTATAATCTTAAAGATGAGGCATCACATGCGGTTTCTGCCAATCGCATGTTAATCTTCAGTACCTATAGAGTAGTATTGCATACTTCATATCTTCGAAGAGCATTTAGTTTGCTCACACATTTATGAAAGACAGATACAGCTGTACGAGTTTTTCCGGAAAAAGACGAGCGCCTGGAGGCATGTGGGGGGTGGGGGGGGGGGGATCGGAAGTACAGCACGAGCACACAACACATCATCGCATTGATTCAGTATAAGTTTGTGTTGTTTACTTTATGCACGTATGCGCCGATTGCCAACAAAACACAAACATATGACTTAGTTTGACTTACCGCGTGCGTTTCATGTCCGGCATCTTTTAGCGCTGGGACAGCCCCATCTATCAGTTTCAAACCATCTCCAAATCCAGCGTTATATCCACCGTTTATATAACAGCCATCCCTGAAATGCAGTGAGCAAACAAACACAGCTGAACTTCCGTCAGCCGAGTGAAGCGGGCATTGATGGGCGTGCTGCTCTTTGTCATGCTGGCTGGTTGACACGTGGGCGTGGTCTTTCTCTCACGCTCGTGCACGTGGGTGTGCTTTTCTGGGAGAATTCTCCAATAAGGGACTAAGAACCCTTGTTTGGAAATGGGAATCCATGTTTGAAAAAAACTTTCCGAAACCCGTAAGAACCCTGGCGGAGTGAATGGAGCACAGAAATACTACGTCATACGTCCAACACGTTTTTTAACAAGTTGACCATGTTAAGCTTGAAGCCAGCAGGTTTAACAGTGTAAAGAAGTCAGAATGCATGACATAGCATGTTACCCCCACTTTAACATATTGTAGAGCCACACAGGGCCTTACATATGGAGTTTAAATGCACCCAAAACTCACGCGCACGCGATTACTGTTCTGCTCGCTCGCGGAGTTTAAATGCGCCCTCGCGGAGCAGCTTTCCGCGCGTTTGCATAGCGCGTGCGCGTGCGGATTCCATGCGCGTGAGTTTTGGGTCCATTTAAATTCCATACTTACACCTAATCTGAATTGATATAAAGGGACCCTATTCTATACTTTATAATGCTTATAATGTCATCCTTACATTCTTCACTGTCTGCTACTGTACATATGAAACATGTGAGATGCTAAAGCTTTTGATAAAGATGAAGACTGTGTTTGTTGAATAATGATGGTGCTTTACATTGACGTACAGTGTTTCAATGAAACCTCTGCTGATTTTAAACCCCAGTCACTCATGGTAATCTGTCTCTGTGTTTGTGTAAGATAAAGTGTTTGTCCATCCAGGGGGAAAAGTAGCATACAATCACTGGCATATTTTCATTTGTTTACAGAGAATTAGAAGATTAGCATCATTGTGTTGCTCTGTCAGCTGGTCGGTGTTTGCACATTCTGTGACGGCAGAAAAATCGGATTTGCAGCTCAAATTGAATCACAAAATGAAATATTTTAGGACTGTAGTGAGTGACAGATGGGGTCACATGTTAATAGATTTAAGTTAATCCAAAAGCAGAATATTTACACTCTACTTTTCCATACAATAACAATGAACGTACACCAGAGGCTGGCAACAGCCAAAAATAACAAAACAACCCCATAGAACACCATAGAACACGTTCACATTTTTAAAATGTTTTCTTAAACCATGTGATACAGTAACTCAAAATGTAATGTTCACTTTTGTGTTTTCAAATGTCAGTAAACACACAAGAGTGCTCATATCGTGTGTCTTCACACATTATTTTAAAATACATTTTAACATCTGATTTAAAATGTTTTTGTCTAACAGAAGAAATAATATGTCTGAGTAATGCTGAATAAATAATGATACTATTGTTCTTTTTATCCTTATCTTTAACCACATCTTCCATTTGTTCCTTCACTCTTAGAAATTAAGGTGCTTAAAAGGGTTTTCACTGCGATGCCATAGAACCATTTTTGGTTTCACAAAGAACATCTCTTTCTTACTCTTTTATAATCTGAAGAACCTTTTTTCACCACAAAGAACCTTTTGTGAAGCAGAAAGGTTCTTAAGATGTTAAAGGTTCTTCTATGGCATCAAAGAACCCTTTAAAGCACCTTTTTTTAAGAGTGTTGTACACTTATTTGACCAGATTTGCTACATTTATTGGACTTTATTGTGCCTTTCTTGTTGTCTGTGGCTGTAAACACTTTGGCAATACAAATGCAGGTTATTTATCATGTCAGTAGAGCACAGGAAACTCAACCATTGTGTGTGTGTGTGTGTGTGTGTGTGTGTGTGTGTGCGCGTGTGTGTGTGTGCGTGTGTGTGTGCGTGCGTACATGAATCTTAATGTCATGCATAGTTGATGATGACAGGGACTGGTGCAGCAAAAGTCACTCACGCATACACACACAAACACGCACACACACACACACACACACACACACGCACAGGCTTTGGTTGACTATCCCCGTGGGGACAGTCCATAGGCGTAATGTTTTTATACTGTACAAACTGTATATTCTATCCCCTATCCCCTAACCCAACCCCTAAACCTAAAGATCATAGAACACTTTTTGCATTTTTAGATTTGTAAAAAATATTGTTCTGTACAATTTATTAGCTTTTTTGCCCATGAGGACCTCAATTTTGGTCCCCACGGTGACACGAGTCCCCATGTGTTGGTGTGTATTCAGGTTTAGGTCCCCACTGGGATATACAAACATGAACGCACACACACACACACACACACACGCACGCACACACACACACACACACACACATGTTGGGTTTCCATGTTTTATGGGGACATTCCATAGACGCAATGGTTTTTATACTGTACAAACTGTATATCATATCCCTTACCCCTAACCCTAACAATCACACACAACTGTCTGCTCTTTTACATTTTCACAAAAGTTCATTCTGTGTGATTTATAAGCTAAAAAGAAAAATGTCTTTTGTGGGGACATTTTGTCCCCATACCGTAGGGTTTACCCTTCCCACACAAACACACACACACACACACACACACACACACACACACACACACACACACACACACACACACACAGCAAATGCGTAAACACAACTGCTGAGTGTAGCTCAGAGAGAGAGATGATGATGCCATGTTAGGTTTTGGTGAATGTTTCTCTTAAAGGAGAAGTAGAGATCATTTAATTTAATCTCATGTGATTTATTGGATTTTCCTCTCTGATGAATATGTAGAAGGTGTGTGCGTATGTGTGCGTGCGTGCAGCAGTTTTATTTACCAACAGGACGCACAAGGGTGAACGTGGTGGTGTTGATCAGATGAGATTTTCTATAGATTCTGCATCGGTGGGCCGGATCATTAGACAGAATATATACATATATTTTGCAGAGAGCAACTGTGGTTGTGAATGCACAGTGAGCATCATGATGTCTCAGATCCAGGTTTTGTTTCAGAGAATATTCAAACCTGTGAGCTTAAGAAATAAAAAGTCAAAGTGGCCTCTTTGAGTTTGATGTTTTATTGTGACTGAGGCCAAATGACAGTATTTGTCCAAACCTTTATCAATAAACAAGGTTTTATAAAATAATGTTTATATTAGAGCAGTTTTTAATACGGGACAGAAAGCCAGTTCTTATAATAACGCTGCTGTAATTCACTGTGGACAGAAGTAATAATGAAACTGGAGCACAATACATCTGAGTGTAGCCGTTTTTAAGGCATTCTTGCATAGAAATACATTTAATTACATGTATTTCATGTCAATTGTCTAGTAAACCACAGACAATAATGTAAGCATGAAATAAAGGAGGTGAAAAATCAATCCCGTATGCAGAGGTGGACAGTAACGAAGTAAATTTGCCTGAGTACTGTACTTAAGTACACTTTTTGAGTATCTGTACTTTACTTGAGTATTATTTTTTTCTGAGTACTTGTACTTTAACTTGACTACATTTGAAAGACAAATATCATACTTTTTACTCCACTACATTTAAAAAAAGGTCCAAAAGTAGAAAATGGTTTCTATGCAGCGGGGTTTCCTGTGTGCACAATTTATCTGGCTTGCGATCTGCCAGGACCTTTTACTGTTGCCAAGTACTTCAGTTTTTCTAAGCTCGCGGTTTTCCGGCAAACTTTGAATGGCCATTTGGCAGATTTTTTTAACGCAAATCTGGCAACTCTGGGATCTTCCCCGCTAAACTAATGTAAACGTAGGCGCTGCTACATCGTTGATAGCGCTCTGAAAAGGCAAATAGAACAATAAAAGAGGAAAAAGGCAAATGTTAAAGTGTGGTGTAATCATCTGTGGGTTACGATCAGTCAAAGATCGTTGAAACATTGTCATGAAAATGATCGGCATAACGGCTAAACGGTAAATAAGCATCACAAACACCTTGAGCTACACGTGCGTGTTAACTTCTGATCTGCTGTTATATCATTTAAAGCGATTTGGAAAATGAATGATGTTTTTACTGAAGTTACTATAGTTGAAGTATTCCTGTTGAAATAAAAACAATAGAACCCTGCCCAAAATACAACATAAAATGTAATGGATTTAATGGTTATAAATGGGAATTGTACTATGGATACTATGTTGTCTACTTGTATGTGATGGATTCTATTGCTGGGATGGTAAATCCTATTGGAATAAAACCCAAAACACACTACAAAGAGGAATTTAATTTAAAAATCTCATTCTAATTAAAAAATTCATTGTTTTTTTCCAGCAGGGATGGTATTTGCATTAAAACCACAGTATCCACAAATTTACCATTTTCTAAATATAGGAACCATACTCCAATTAATAATCTTTAGTAAAACCACAGCAACTAAACATACCATAGTTTCATTATATTCATTATTATACTAGCTATAGTTTATGTTTGTAGTTAAATTATGGTAATAAGTCCAACAAACACATGGCTTCTACACTTTACTATTTACAAGAACCTTACTACTTACTGGTAAATTGCTGCTAAAACTGGTAAAGGGAATATACAAAATAAAACACCACTGCTCATAAATACATATAGGCCCAGGGGGCTAATGAGGATAATAGGCTAAATGATCATACAGGATTATATCTAAACTAAACATATGTGTGCTAAACATATAAAGCTCTTAAAGGAGTTGCTCACTGCAAAATTTGCCCCCATTGACTTTCCATAGTAGGAATAAAAACTACTATGGAAAGTCAATGGGGGCAAATTTTGAAGTGAACTACTCCTTTAATACAACTGATACTGTGAGCTACTCAGTGTATTCAGTAGGGTGCTTCAGAGGCATAAGGTATACGACAATAAAACAATGCACAACTGACATAAAGGAAATTTACTTTTAATACTTGAGTACTTTTAAAAGCACGTACTTCTGTACTTTTACTCAAGTAAGAATCTGTCTTTACAACTTTTACTTGTAGTGGAGTAATATTTGACCAGTAGTATCTGTACTTTCACTCAAGTAAGGAAGTTGTGTACTTCGTCCACCTCTGCCCGTATGTAACGTGACTGCAGCATGTCTTTGGGATTCCTTCATCTCTTCACTCCTCACTGAGGACATCAAACTTTGATGGCTTCTCCTGAGGAGCATTTTGTTAAGAAAAGCTGTTGATCAAATTTTAATCTTCCTGTGCAGGCACTGATATTTCTGTAATACACCAGTAGCCCTTAGATGGCTTTCCACAGGGCCCAAATTAAAATTCTCCACGTCAGTGGCACTTCTCGGGAGCTTCAGCATCATGAATGATTAAGCGTGCGGATCCCCGGATCATCTCTTATTCATGAAACGAAATGGTGTGCTGCGTCCGTTCTGCTGTTACATACGTATACACAGAGAGAGCACGGCTCAGGACGGGTCCCGGACCGCAGCTTTATCGGGTCCTGACACGGGGCTCCGACATGAAATGACATATGTGTCTCTCTGTGTGTGTGAGGGCTTTACCCCTGACCTCACATGAGATTTCAGATGAATATCGCAGATGGGCTATTTTTCCATTTTCCACCCGACTGCCGGACTCTGAGGAATTTGTAGCAGAAAGTGCTCAGCTCAGAGATTTTGCTCAATCTTTTCTTCTTCTACTCGCTGTGCAGTTGTGCTGAATAATTCTTGAGTGGATGTGGCCGTGTCCTTTTTCCATCCGTGACCTCCCAGAATTACTTTCAACAATAAATAAAAAATTCCCTACTATCCACACAAGAGACCAGAAAGAGCCGTTGCACTACTCTGACTATGGTATATGAATGGTATAATACTTTGAAACTCCGGCTTCCCAAACTGCAGTTAAACTACAGTTAACAACTTTTCATTACAAACTAAAATGAAATGTAATAAATGTGGTTTTCATAAGCTCATAAGAGTTCAGACTATATGGGAGAAAGCATCTCAGGGAGAAACCTCAAGAAGCTGCTTGATCAAATGACAAGAGAAACTTTCTTTAAATTCTAGACAAAATAGGAAGATATACTGTATATAACAAGTTCTATTTTTTGTGTAGATTTGTTAGGCACAACATAATTCTTATAGTTTTCCTTTCATGTGGTAAGTGTTCTAAAACCATTGACCTTTAATGAACATAAAACCCTACTAACAATATTTAGCTAACCATTCCCTGTTGAAAAAACAGCATATGCTGGGATAGGTATGTTTTGAGGCTGGTTTGACCATCTTAAACCAGAACATGACCAGCTTAAACCAGCACAAACCAGCACCAAAACATACCAAACCAGCATATGCTGGTTTTGTTGTTACTTACTAGAGCCCCATTTTAAAAAGATCTCAGTAAGAGTGAAAGCATTAAACTCAAACCTACACATTTACTCAGCCACAAACCCTTCAAATATAACTGTGCCAAATAAAGTGATGAACGGCTACATTTAAAAGAAGGGTAGGTGATTCTTTCCAGAAACAGTTTTTGTTATGCTGGTTAAAAACTCTTCACATCCTGATAGCAAATGCCAAGTAACATATTTTATAAATATCTTCTGTTGATGGTGCAGGAACGCAAAATGTTCGTGCAATCATTTCTTTCAATCCTGTGTAGTTGCATACCTGTGAGCACTCTTCACCTGGACAATCTTCAGTCATCAGTCAAGCTAGCCTGCTAATGCTAGCCTCTCCAAAATAGCCTACACTACCTTTAACTACATATTTCACTAGTGTCACATGCATATTTAGCTCTGTTTTGGTTTTGTCTTCTATTTCCCTGTCCACACGAACAAGTTTTTTCTATGCGGTTTGGCCGTTCGTCCACACGCAAACGCAGTACTCGGTCATTGAAACCGAACTCTTTTGAAAACTCCTGCCAGGGTGAAGATTTTTACAAACTCCAGTTTCAGTGGAGCCGTGTAGACGGTGAAGCAGGAGATTTGGCATATGGCGTCGGAATGCATGCCGCTATCTCCTTTGTTTGACATCAGATTCCAAGCTTCTGATTGGTCAACACAGCTTTATGGTTAGGGTTATATTGCCACCTGTTGGTTTGGCATGCTTTTGACAGCGCTTTATATCATGTTTTTGCGTTTCCGTGTGGACGCAAAAAAAAATTTTACAAAGGAAGACTCAGTTTATAAAAATACCTGTGTACGTGTGGACTAGGGAGATGTTCCCTTTGCCTGAGTTCATTATTAGTTAATTAGCTCCTCACCTGTTACTGTTTCCCTTGATTATGTTTCCCGATTTATTTAAGCCCTGTCTGTTTCTCAGTTCATTGTCCGGTATTGTTTGATATTACTTGTTACTTAAGTTGTTCTCTTGTGGCTTTATTAAAAGTCTGTTTTTGTTGTACTCCTTCATCATGCGATTTGTATATAAACCAGTTCCGTGACAACTAGAAGAAATGTGTTTTTCTGTGAAAAGAATCAAATCATGTAAACTAATTAATTTACATAAACATCCATCAGAAAAATTTTGTTCCCAATCCCAACAATAAATATAAAAGAGAAAGTGTGATTATTGCTTCAGTATACATTAAAGAACCATTGTGTAATTTGTAAACCAAACCCCATTGCAACCAACGGCTCACTCCACCCCCCTTCCAAGCACAAGTTTTCGCTTCTCTGCTGAAGGAGATAACATATTTAGGAAACGCGCTCTGTAGAGCAGTTTGTTTGTTTAAAAACCAGCATATGCTGGGTTAGGTATGTTTTGATGCTGGTTTGACCAGCTTAAACCAGCTATGGACCAGCTAAGGACCATTTTAAACCAGCACCAAAACATACCAAACCAGCAAATGCTGTTTTTTTCAACAGGGAGGGCTACTGTAGAAACAACATGGTGAATTTCATGTAAGGGGACCCAAGGTGTATGTAGATAGAAAAAGCTCATTCTAAGGTCTGAACACATAGTTATGTATATTGCATTTCTGTCAGTAGAAGTGACATTTTAAAGCTGTACGGTGTAAAGTTCACAATTGAATATGGCTTGTAGTCGTACTGTTGTCTGGTAGGCTGTAGAAATGGACATAACCTTTGAAATCTAATTATAAATAATAATCAATCAATTCTGACACCAAATGAATAAGATTAATGAGTATCGATGCATGAAGAAAACTCCAGAACCTGGAATGCCTTCAGTTTTATGTGTGCTGCTAGATTCAACACATTCAAAATTTACATCCACTTCACACTAAGGGCCAGATGCAGGGGCGTGTCCAGGATTTTATACATGGGGTGGCAAAGTGCTATGGGCGTGGCTTAGCATCTGTCAACTGATGATGCTCCAAGCCACAAGTGAAACAAACCAACCCTTTTGTCTCTACGATGTTCTGATGCAGAGATATACATAGGTCTTGTTAAATGGTTGCTAAGTTAACATGTTTTGTTGCTATGGGCGTGGCTTCATAGCTTAATGAAGTTCCTGGGATACTGATTGGTTGCCTGTCAAATGACAGGCAACCAATCAGGAGTCAAATGAGCCCACCCTCTTGTCCTCTACGACACTGTGCTGCAAAGATATCCACCTGGTTCTTTTATAATGGGAGTCTATGGGATCGGTTGCTAGGTTGCTGTAAATGGTTGCTATGGGCGTGGCTTAATAGCTTCATGATGATCATGTGACACTGATTGGTTGCCTGAGTAAAACGAGCCCACCCCCTTGTCTCTACGAATCTGTGCTGCAAAGATATCCATATGGACTTTTTATAATGGGAGTCTTTGGGATTGGTTGCTAGGTTGCTGTAAATGGTTGCTATGGGCGTGGCCTAATAGCTTCATGAGGATCATGTGACACTGATTGGTTGCCAGTAAAATTAGCCAACCCCCTTGTCTCTAAGTGGTTGTACTGCGAAGATATTCAACACGGGAAAGTTTTACGCCTTATATGGGCATGTTTCCTGTCAATGGGGGATTTTGGGAGGCTCTTACACCCCAGGGGTACAACTTACACCCCATTGTGATGTATGTTCACTCTGGTTTTGTGTTCATGTTCAGCCTGATAGCCTGTTCAAATGTGGTAACCCACATGTTTCTACGAAATCCACGCTCGGAGCTACGACTCGTCAAAGTTCGGCTCAATGTTAAGTCAATGGGATTTTTCTGGTGTTTTTTTGCCCCCGTATCGAACACCCCCACCCGATCACTTCTAAAAGTCATAGCACACTATTCCTCAATGGGCCGCTCGATTTGAGCCCTCATTCATGGTTCTACGACAAAAGCTGCGGGACAAATTACGCGCGGAACAAGAATAATAAAGAAGTATGTTTGAATAGTAATAGTGAGCCTTTTTCAAAAGCACCACTAATAAATAGTGTTCACATAAATTGTTTAAGAAAAAAGGGAATTCTCCCCTTAGAGGACTAACAGGGTTTAAGATGGCGTGGCCCGAGAGATTCATTTTCCTGCCCACCTCTGATAAAACACACCTGAACAAGCAAATCAACGTCTCCAGGAATAGGCGCGTTCAACTTAATGCAGGGCTGCGCAGATTGCGTGGCGTATCTCACTAAAGAGATTCAAAAAGCCAATTCAAAAGCACACAGATCAACCGGCACTTGAATCGCTCTCACGGTACTTTAATGTCATACACCAATAAATTTGCACAGCGCCTTCTGTTCACGAGTCCGACTCTCTAACCATTAGGCCACAACTACCCAAACCGTTAATGCGCGCTCAGTGCCCCCGGTCCGGTATGGCATACCATTACAACACATTACCAAAATCAACGCAACCATACACGCCAACCCGTTGGCTAAGGATGTTATAGCCCCACTGGCTCCGTTAATGCAAGATCAGTACCCCCGTTCCCGTATGGCATAACAATACAACACACAACACCATTTATTACGTGGTCACTTGGCAGCCAGGTAAGTCGCAAAAACACATGTATCCAGATATGGAGCCAAAATGATCTCAATAATATTACATTCATCACTCATTTTCACTGCATGTCTAAAAATAAATACCAGTAGCAAACCGTGACGTTTGAGCCTTGACCCTCTGCGCATGCACCTACACCCCCTCCCCCAACATACACACTTGCCACAGTACAGTATTTTACCTTACTGTGCTTTCCTATAGAAGTGTGCATACATCATTATACCATCACACTTCCCACATGATACATTTACAATCCAGACTCAAAACGCAACAAGCCGAAAAGCACAGCAAGAGAGTTATCACCAAAATAACATGCAGTACAAATACAAATCATTATTACACACGTGCATTATGATCGACGTGTTGCATGTATGTGCTCTTCAGCAGGATAATGAACCACATGAGAGACACTGCATCCCAGTCTGATCATAAAACCAACACAGACTAACATACACAATACCAGTTTAAAAAGCGACACCTCATGAGAGTGCTCTCAGCAAAGTAAATCGGTGACTACACTAGCAGACAGTAAACAGAGATTCACCAGCAAATAAACTATGATTATAATACATAATATTATACTGGTAACGTTACAGTGACCCAAACTGGCGGTCGGCAAACCAACTTCCAGTGCTTTTACCGCTTCCCAGTTAACACAGTTACGTTGTGACGACGTACCTGGACCACACCATATAGGGCTGGGCAAAAATACATCAAAATGTATTTTAAAGTAAAATACCTTACTTTTAAGTGAATCAAAAAAAACTACAAAATACAGCGGCCACACCATGTATCAAAATGAACTACTGTATTTTTGTATTTTAAAAATACGATAAAATACTTTTACAAGGGAGCATGAAATTTCTTCACAAACCCTCCATCAATTGGCCTATTTGATCATCATTACACTGATTCTGTGGATTAAGTCAACAATGTTTGATAGCAACAGCTTTTCTCTGCCCAAGTCATGCAATAAATCTGACACATGCAACCAGTTAACAGCTCAAATATTCACATATGCCTGGCTGTGATCTCCCAGATGAAGGTTAGTTTTAAAGTTACCAACAGTTGAATGTTTTACAGTTAGCAAATGACTTGTAATTGTATCCTAATTTAGTTACGTGGTGTTTGGTAACAAAGGGTCTTCTGTGCATCAGCAACACAGACTCAATGACAAACAAGTCATTCATAAGAAGACAACTGATGGCACCTGTATTCTTAGCAAGTAGTTTCTCATGAATTAACCATTTGACTGTTAATCATATAATAATATATTATGTGACAGGCAGTCGTTCATGCAATGGTATGCAAAATCATGCTCCTATTAAACAGTTTGTGGGGAAATCTAGATAATATGTAGGTTAATGTGTTTCACAGTTTTTTTCAACTGCTAACAAGCATTGTTCAATACTGAAGCCACATTTTCAAAACTCTTCACACAGTCTGCATTACCAACATGACTGTTGGCCAACAGTTCATCTCACCTCCAAAACTCACTCCGACCAACAAAACACTTCATCTATGTCTCAAAATAAGCTCATTCCAATATAACACTGACAACAATTCTCATTCAGAAAACATGCATTTCATTCATAACATACTGACCTAAAAACACTAACAACAAGGAGCATTACAGAAATGATGAACTTTATTAGTAAATGCTGAATTATTTTTACCACATTTTTCAAAATTCACAAACACTTTCGTCATTCGTAGTCCACAACCTGCAAAACACTAAGAATTTATAGCACATTTTTCAAATGCTAACACAATGCTTTCAAAATTGTTAAAAACACTTTCAAAACAGAATGATGACAAATGCGTTGTATTTCTGCAGTCATTATTTTACGTAAAGTATAGACAATTTTTGCTGAAATCCTACTCAGGTGATCTGCTTTAGTCTCATTACCATGATTTACTGTATTTATAAAGGGGATGTTAGGAAATATGGATCAAAGAAGAGTGGTTCAGAGAGGGAGAGTGTCATGGTCCTGCCTTCTTGTTCATGATTTTCTAGTCTTGTGGCAGGATCGCGACAGATCCCTTATGTTTAGTGTGAGAAAGTCATGGTTTGTTTATCTTTTGACATTCCATGTGCTTTCTCAACTCAACTTTATTTATATAGCGCTTTTACAATTTTCATTATTACAAAGCAGCTGCACATGAGACACATTGACTACAAGCAAAACAATCAAAGTTGTACCTGCAAAAACAAGAAAAGGTTGAAAACACAGAAGACAGACACACCCACACACAAAACACTCCACACACACAACACGCACACGCACCAACACACACAGACACAGAGACACACACACACACACGGATGCGCACGCACACACACACAACACACACACACACACAACACACACACACGACGCGCACACACACACGTACACAACAAACGCCACACACAAACACACACACGCACAGTGAGAGCACACATTTAGAGATAAAGGAGAGAGAAGCACAGGTCAAATATAACAGACTATAAATTCCTATATGCAATATTAATTAAGTAAAACTTTAAAATTCTAAAGCAGCCCCCCCGGTCAGGCAGATAGTGCAAAAACAGTATGCAAACGGTGGCGAGGAACCCAAAACTCTAATCGAGAAAAAAACCTCAGGAGAACCCAGGCCCAACCAGGGGATTCCAGTTCCCCTCTGGCAAAAGCTGCTGCCTCTGCACAAGCTCCAGAGAACTTGCACAACAAGGCTAAATAAAATAAATAAACTTAATAATAAAATAAATTATAGTTTAAGATTATCATTAATAATCTAATAGCATTTGAAATTTTGTGGTGAAGACATGTCAAGAGACCGCGTCTCTTTATCCAGCTCTATCATCTCAGCTCTTGTCAGGTCCCCACTTCCCATTCTCCGCTCTACCATCAGGTCAGGCCATGAACTGCATCCTGCTCGCTGTGGTAACCTTGGAACAATGAGACAAGACTGGCTGAGAGTAGAGTACTGTTCTGTACTCTTTGATGCAACAAGTACATCAGTTGTGTTTTTGGTTCCGGTTGATCTAACTAATGCAGCCTAAACCCTCTGAAGATTTATATTATGGAAGAGTAGTGTATGCAAGATTAAAAAGATGCGTCTTTAGTCTAGATTTAAACTGACAGAGTGTGTCTGCCTCCCGGACAGTGCAGGGAAGACTATTCCAAAGTTTAGGCGCTAGATAGGAAAAGGATCTACCACCTGCACTTGATTTTGAAATTCTAGGTATTACCAACTGACAGGACGCCTGAGAGCGTAATGCACGTGAAGGACTGTAATACAAAAGGAGTTCATTCAAGTACTGAGGAGCTAAACCATGTAAGGCTTTATAGGTAATAAGCAAGATTTTAAAGTTAACGCGATGCTTTATAGGTAACCAGTGCAAGGTTGACAGAACCGGGCTAATATGTTCATACTTTTTTGTACGTGTAAGAACTCGAGCTGCCGCGTTTTGGACCAATTGGAGTTTTTGTAATAAGCCTGCAGGGCAACCACCTAACAGTGCATTACAGTAATCTAGTCTTGATGTCATGAATGCATGAATTAACTTCTCTGCATCTGACATTGACAGCATATGACGTAGTTTAGATATATTCTTAAGATGGAAAAACGCAATTTTACAGGTGTTGGCGACGTGGCTCTCAAATGACAGATTACTATCGAATAGAACGGCAAGATTCTTTGCTGACGACGAGGGTTTTATGGAACATCCGTCAATAGTTAAACAGTATTCTTGGTTGTTACTTATAGCAGTTTTCGGTCCAATAAGTAACACTTCCGTTTTGTCCGAGTTCAGTAATAAAAAGTTGTTACTCATCCAGTTTTTTATATCGACTATGCATTCCATTATTCGATGGAACTGCTGTGTTTCATGAGGCTTCGAGGAAATATAAAGTTGAGTATCATCAGCATAACAGTGAAAGCTAACTCCGTGTCGCTTTATTATATCTCCTAGAGGTAGCATGTATAATGCGAAGAGCAGAGGCCCTAAGACTGAGCCCTGTGGTACACCGTACTGGACTTGCGATTTGCGTGACACCTCATTGTTTATTGCTACAAATTGAAAACGGTCGGATAAATAAGATTTAAACCATTTCAAAGCTATTCCCTTAATGCCGACATAATTTTCGAGTCTATGTAGGAGTGTGCTGTGGTCAATGGTATCGAATGCAGCACTAAGGTCTAGCAGCACCAATAACGAGATACAACCTCGGTCAGACGCCAATAGCAGATCATTTGTAACTCTGATCAAAGCAGTCTCTGTACTGTGACATGCTCTAAATCCAGACTGGAATTCTTCATTGATGTCATTCCTTTGGAGGAAGGAGCATAATTGAGTTGAAACTACTTTTTCCAGAACTTTAGATATGAAAGGTAGATTCGATATAGGCCTGTAGTTCCTTAGTTCTTTTTCTTTAGTTCTTTCTCGTGTCTCGTCATTGGCCCTGCCCCTCTCCTCTCGTTTCCCATATTACTTCCCAGCAGTGTATCATTACCCTCACTTGGCTAGTGTCATCATCCCTCGTTTGTGTGGTCTATATAATACCCTCGTGTTCATTGTCCTGTGCTCGTGCGTTGTACTTGTACTGTTCCGTATACCTTGTACCTCGTGGATGTTTGCTGTATTTACCTAGTCTCTTGCCTTGTTCCTGTTCCTGCTCCCCGTATAGTGTTTGTATTCTTTGTTTATACTATTCTTATTATTTGACCTGTTTTGTCTTACCCCTCGTGGAAGTCTTTGTTTTATTGTATTTCGCCCTTGTTTAGTTTTTCCCCATTGTGGGTGTTTTATTTGTTATTAAAGTATTTGTGTTAACCCTTCACCTCTGGCTGCCTGCAATTGGTTCTTCCTCCGTTCTGACAGTGGTAATACTCTAGAATTTAATCATAGGTACTTTTCTATTAGAGCCTAACTTTGGAATAGTCTTCCCTGCACTGTCCGAGGCAGACACAATCTGTCAGTTTAAACTAGACAAGACACATCTTTTTAATCTTGATACACTATACTTCCATATAAATCCTCTGAGGGTTTAGGCTGCATTAGTTAGATCAACCGGAACCAAAAACACAACTGAATACTTGTTGCATCAGAGTGCAGAACAGTACTCTACTCTCAGCCAGTCTTGTCTCATTGTTCCAAGGTTACCACAGCGAGCAGGATGCAGTTCATGGCCCTGACCTGATGGTAGAGCGGAGAATGGGAAGCGGTGACCTGACAAGAGCTGAGATGATAGAGCTGGATAAAGAAGGACGCGGTCTCTTGACATGTCTTCACCACAAAACTTCAAATGCTATTAGATTATTAATGATAATCTTAAACTATAATTACCTTATTAGTAAGTTTATTTATTTTTATTTAGCCTTGTTGTGCAAGCTCTCTGGAGCTTGTGCAGAGGCAGCAGCTTTTGCCAGAGGGGAACTGGAATCCCCTGGTTGGGCCTGGGTTCTCCTGAGGTTTTTTTTCTCCATTAGAGTTTTGGGTTCCTCGCCACCGTTTGCATACTGTTCTTTTGCACTATTTTCCTGGCCGGGGGTCTGCTTTAGAATTTTAAAGTTTTACTTAATTAATATTGCATATAGGAATTTATAGTCTGTTATATTTGACCTGTGCTTCTCTCTCCTTTATCTTAAATGTGTGCTCTCACTGTGCGTGTGTGTGCATGCGTGTATGTGCGTGTGTGTGTGCGCGTACTTGTCTGTGTACATGTGTGCGTGCGCATCTGTGTGTGTGTGTCTATATCTATGTGTGTTAGTACGTGTGCATATTGTGTGTGTGGAGTGTTTTGTATGTGGGTATGTCTGTCTTCTGTGTTTTCAGGTACAACTTTAATTGTTTTGCTTATAGTCAATATGTCTTATGTACAGCTGCTTTGTAACAATGAAAATTGTAAAATGCGCTATATAAATAAAGTTGAGTTGAGTTAATCCAATTCCAACCATACAACAGAATACAACAGAGCAGAATACAAATGTTTATTTCAAAACATTTAACAAAGGTCTAACAGAAACAGTTAAACTTATGTGTGAATGTGGGGGCTCTTATGTATCTGTGTCTTAGAGCGGCTCACAGTAAATGCTGCTGCTCCATGCAGTTTACACCATTACACTAATATAGTGGCATTAGAATGTCATGTTGTACAACACTGAAATGCGTTTTTATTATTTTTTCAATGCACAACTGACGAACATAACATAGGCTGAAAGTAGCAAGCTACTAACACAAAGACCAAAACTTAACATAAACTCTTCAAAATTAAAGCAATTTCTGCAATAGATAGATGGAAATCTTGCAGCCTGCACATTTCTTACATTGACCACTTTCTTCCAATTTTCTGTTCCGCTCTCAACAACAAGTCCTGGCAAACTACAAAGTAGTTGTACACAGTAGGCACCAATCAGAGTCATCTCATGGACTTCTTACAATTTTGCAGTGTTTTGAAACTACAAAAACACAAACACTGAATTATTTTGATACAAAATATGAAGCCATTCTCATCAACACAATCAAATACAAAATACTATTTTGTATTTAAAATATGTATTTTAAATACAAGTATCATAAATACTGCCCAGCCGACTCGCCACAACGTACCAAATAACGTTTCGTCCTGACGACGTAACATTGGACATGCTGTGATTACCTCCTAAAGACCTTCCTGGAACCAACCATATTCGTCGCAGCAATGTACCAAATAACGTTTTTGGGACGTGACGAGTACATCCCAATGACCAAACAAGCACGTTGTTAAAATTGTTTTTCTAATTTCATTTTAAACATATCGTCCCTCACGTGGAGGATTCAATTAATTTGTGATTTAATCTGTGCGATAAAGATTCAATTTTATGCATAATTTGAGTAATTTTCTATCCAACTATGTATTATAATAATGTTGAACGATTGATAAAACTTAACACAGCACTGTACATAAGCATCAGGCATTTTATTTAGATACTGAAGTGAATGACATACTGTAATTAATCAAAGACTTCAACACAATATTGAGGATTCAAAGCAGATTGTTATTGTCAGAGATGAATAAACATTATCTTTATGCTTAACATTATATTCTTGTCACATAAGTTTTAAGGGGTTTCTGTTTTTTGATACAACAATCAAAAGCTTCTTCAGTCACTCTCAAAAACATCAGTGTCCAGGTTATCTGGAGACCAGTATACCACGTCGCTACAATGTTCTCCATGGGATTAATTCAAGACGTTATGGAACGTTGCCAAGACGTCCTCAGAACGTGGTCACAAAGTAATGTCACGGTGACCAAATGAAGACGAACTGGCGACGTCGTCAGAACGTACTGTGTTTGCTGGGTTTACGAGACTGCTTGCGAACAACCCCCCAGATGGTGGAAAGTTAGCAAAAAACAAAGTGCGCCCATTTAGAAAGATGATACGATTGGTCAGTTTTACTGTCACTCAAAATGTATCTCTCTCATTGATTTACTATTGTTCTGTCAGCGGTGGCTTCATCGAAGGCCCCCCACGTAAGTACGCGTTCGACTTCTTGCAGGCTGTGCAGACAGCGTATGACATCACACAACTGCTCCTGCTCCTTGATCTTGAAATACTCTCACGGATAGAGTCTGCATCGATCCAGGAAGTCAAATATACATATCTAATAGTTTTTAAATTAAAGACCCTAGAGGACGTGAGGGTTTGCTACTGGTAAATACAGACTGTGTGTTTTTTTAACACCAAAGGAGGCAAGCTGTTAGTAAGTTTGGCCCTGTATCTCTCTCTCTTAATCAGGAAAATTATTTTCACTGTTATTGTATTTTAATGTGGGCTAAACCTCTAGAGAAATGCTAAGGTATTACATATTTAAATATCTAAATGAGTTGTCATTCAGTAGACCCAGCTGGCACCCAATACACACTCGAAGCTTTCCTTCAGCTGTGTTAACCTAAACACACACACACAGTAATCTGCCTTTCTCTTGCCAAGCTTTTTGTCTAAATAACATTCAGGCTTGTAGTACAGAAATGGGCAATGGTTTCAAGGTCATTTCACATTCTCTGGACGGAAACGAGCATTTATGGCACAATTTAAAGACATATAACACATGATTATTATCATCTGTGGGCTTGATTTAATACAACTGCAGCCAATCCTGGGTAAAAAAATCCTGGGCTTTCAGAGTGCCTTAAAATGAGCTTTTGTTTGGAAACAGTTATAAAAGTGTAATTATAGAGCGTGTTTGGCCCAAGGCTGCAGGGTAATGTAAAACAGCGAATGACCCTGACTTACCCTGCAATTTTATTAACCACCCCTCCCCAAAGCCCTCTCATGGCCTGCTTACACCTCTGAAGCCCTCTGAAATCCATTTACCCTGCTTCATATCACACTCTGCACTACATGCGTTCATGTGTTTCTGATTACACAAACCCCGTATGTGTGTGTGTGATGTCAAAGGTGTTAAAATAATGGATTGCATTAGCATAAGAATAATTGCAAAAAGCATAAAAGAGCAGGTGAGGTCTGCGATCACACATATAGTTTCACGTGCTGCATTATAAAACAGGCACAAAATTCCCATAGATGTACCTGTTCCAATTCAACGCAATTGCCTCCGCCCTGGTATTCATCTCTGCTCTGAACTTTGGTGCTCTGCCTCACATTTGTCCCATGTGTGTCCTGCTTCTCTCCCCCATGGTCCTGTGACCCGCCCTAATTGTCTCCACCTGTGCCTTGTTTCCCCTGATTGATTGTCTGTATTTATAGTCCTTGGCTGAGAAACAGGGCCCACTAAATCCTATTAAAGTGCACTATTTGAGGGGGCGTCCTTTTTTGTGGTGTCTGAATTTATTGAGTGCACTTATTCAATCCCATGATGCATTGCAATAACGAGTGTGCATTGCTTCCGGAGGGTCGAAATTCATACACTCACTCATTTTCATTGGCTTCTTCAAGATGAGTGACACCTTACACAGAAAGACCCCCATGATCACTGAAATCCTAACTCTTCAATCACTTCTGCAAATCTGACCATGAGGTACTCCCTATCTGCTGATCATTGTGAGCAACTGACCTTAACTAATGATAAAAATCCCACAAAACATTGTCCCTTTTAGACGTCCTCAGGGCAACATATTTCAACAACATTTTTATAAGTTAAACCTAAACCTAAACCCACCCCAAACACTAACCATGACTTAATTTTATTGGTGGACAGATGTCCTCTTGGATGAGACATGACATTTGTCTCCACACACAGACTGTTACACGAGTATCACCAAGTGCTGCTTAGATCTGTTTTTTCAAACACTACTGAGGTCTGAGCTCTGACCCATAGAAACAAGAATTGATTCTTCAGGTGTTTAGCCTGTGTGTTAAATATTTGATTTGAGTCAAATCCTGAGATCCCACGGCCAACACGACTGTTAATGAGAGAGAGAGAACTGTTCAGAACCGACTGAGGAAAGAGCAGGTAGAGGGAGCGGGGGGTGATGTTGAGGAACGCATTGCCAGATGGGCATGGTTCCTTGCATCATATTTTGTGTTAGCTTTGGCAGAATTGAAAGTGAGTTTGACTGTAATCTCAGAATAACGTTAGACTGAATCTGAATGAGTATTGTGACTTCTGTCTGTAGCTGTAATGCTCAAGAGTGTCCAGTCATCCTAAGATTGGAGTCCGAGTATATGTGCATTACACACAGCACAGGGAGCTGGAGAGAGAGATCTTGCCACCTGCTCAACTCTCTGCTTCAGGATAAGATGAGATGACATCATGCTGGTTGACCTGCTATGAATACATGCCATTCCTTATAATGAGAAAACTGTGAAGTTGAGTGCATTGGCATTATAGGATACAATATACAATCCAAAGTGTTCTGTGTTTCACACACAAATTATGTTTTTTACACACAGAAATCTTTCTTTAATGAAACATTTCTTTTATGAAATCCTGATGCAATCTTTCCCCCTTTCTCTGCCTCGGGCTCAGCTCACTGCTTATCATGATCTTTTCATGATGTTTGGGTTATGATCTGTCTTTCCTCATAAACCGATTACATACGCAGGCGATGCAGTGTGAATCAGAATAAAAAACACTACGTATTAACACAGGCAAATGATTCTGATGTTAAACGTACTGTATGTATGATGTGTGTTGTTCGCGTAATATTAGTTTATTATTCGCAATGAATGCAGATGAAAGGACATCCGAGTGCTTGATTGTGAGCACTTTAGCTGGGCTTGTAGAGAGATGGAAATGTCAGCGTGCTTAATGTGTCCTTCATGACCTCTGATCTGACTCTCATTAAAGCTGCTGGACTTTTAACAATTAATATGGAAATGAGGGCAGAGGTGGATATCTGATGTCCTTCTGTGTGTACACCAGCATTTTTGGACATCTATCTGATCACAAGCTTAACAAAGCAGAACAATGCAGTGGTCAGACAGAGACAAACTGCTCTTTACAAAGCAAAAGCTCTTTCTGTACTCACGTGTCCATGAGATGAGCTCTACACATGGGTGGAGGGAGTGTGTAATGAAGTGTGATCTTTAACATGTTTCTTTGTTTTGTGAGTGATCATTATGATCCTAGTAGCACAGGATAGCACTGCTCTTACAATACTTGAATGTTGATCTTCACAGCACTTGATAAAGTCAAACACAAAGAGGTAGATAAAACTTCTCTGGATTCAAACATTGTTTACATATGACATACTTACATATTGTGCCTTTAATTGTGCCTCCTAGTACTCAGCAATCTCTCAAACTGTGCTTGAATTTCTCTACACTGCACAGAGATAGAATAAGAGCAGAGAAGGAGCAGATGGGGAGGAGGAGGAATGCTGGAAGAGCTGACGCTGGGGCAGCACGAAGACTTACGCTTATATACGCTCTTAATGATGATTGACAGGACTGAATGTTTAGGCACCTCCCGAATCTACGTTTAGAACTTCATTTATTTGACTTTTAAATTGGACTTCTTTGACTAAATGAGCATCCATGCTCTTCCAATAAAGATAACCCTGAAATGACCTGATAACGGAATAAAAATTTGATAGATTTATAATTGTTATGAACTCGCTCGACCACGCACCCTGTACCTGAGCTCTCTACTAACTACCCACGTTCTCACTCACCAACTTTCTAATTACACCTGCACCAGTTCCACATTACAAGAACTCTATATACAGTATACTCACCTCACGCCACACTCTGTTGTCAGGTCTGGTTATTGTGTGCTGTTGTTCTCACGCTGTTGTTAACTACTATTGTGCATAATTCTGATCATTTTGTGCATATATGCACTTTTGGGCTCTGTTGTACATCCCACTTACAAGAAGTATTCATAGGAATGATATTACCATAGATGTGTTAATAATCAGACCAATAACTGTTATACAAGTGAATATATGAAGATGATTTAATGATTTCATGACATTATCAGTATACTTAAACATTGATTGAGTGTTGTTTGCACATATAAGTATATTTTAATCATTATAACCAAGTATAGACCAGATTTCAGCAATATAAAATTCAGTGATGTCTTTGGATTTGTTTAAGGCCTGACCTAGATAAAGTTCAAAAGGTTGAACATGTTGTTCACTTTGTGGCCTGAAAACTGGTACCAACTGGAAAACTTATTTTTAAAAACCAAGTGAAGGCCGACATTCCACTATTAGATACAAACCTTGTTGCCTAGAAAATAATAGTGGCAGACGAGAATGATTGGATAATAAAAAATAAAAGGTAAAGGGAATTTCCTGATTGGTTTAGGAAAGCACCTCCTTTCCTAAGTTTCACTATAACTACAGGCTGGAAAACACTTGGTTTTCAGATGACTTGGGACATCTCACTTTGTTTGGCCTGATCAAATAAAGTTAACTCCTTGACACCTGAACCTTCTTTGTCTGAGAGATTTTTTGAACTTCAAGATCGACTTCTACCACATCACTACCTGTTTACCTGTGGATGTTTACGAATAAACTGTCTTCTCATTCAATTGCTGTTCTCCTCCGGTTCCTGTTTGTAACAGAAGAGCTGACCGACAAACCATGAGCACGTCCCGATCACCCACTGACCCTTCCGCAGAACTGGTTTCAATCCTCCATCAACAACTTACACCATCTGCAACCTCCGGTTCATAATGTCACCACCAGTCCCATGGCCATCCCCAATAAGTTCTCAGGATCGGCGGAGGAATGTAGCAGGTTTACTCTTCAATGCAAATTATACTTTGAGATGCCATCAAAGATGTCATCTCCTTGTTGTCTGGTAAAGCCCTGAAATAGGCGCAGAACATTTGGGATGCTGGGGGGCTGGTGACTAAGGGGAGCCTGTGACACGGTTTCTCTCAACCATGCCCAATCACAATAACCATTGTTCAGAGGCTGTGTCTGTATTGTGGGGGATTGAAGAATCTCATTTCCGGCCCAACCCACGGTGAGTACGATTCACCCTCCTGCAGCTGTTTCTCTTATTTCATACACCAAAAACATGTGCTATTCCTTTCCCCTGCTTCCTGGAGCAGTTGAGAGGTTCACCCATATTCACCAAACTTGATTTATGCAGTGCATACAATCTAATCCGTGTCCGAAAAGAAGAAAAACGCCTTCATCACACCATCCGGCCATTATGAGTTCCTGGTTATGCCATTTGGTTTAGTCAAGGCCCCTGCCCTCTTCCAAAACTTCATGAATGAGATCTTCAGAGACATGTCCAACAAGTTCATCATCATTTACATCGACTACATCCTGATCTACTCCCAGAATCTGCAAGACCACACCATTCATGTGAAATAGGTACTCCAACGTCTTCGTGAAAAAACCAGCTCTTCCTCAAAAAATGTCAAATCCACCTACCCACCATTCATTTCCTGGGATATATAATCAACAAAGTCCAGGGGAAGGTGGACGCCATCAGGAACTGGCCACAACCCAGTTCAATCTGTAAACTGCACCGCTTTCTTGGTTTTGCACTGCACCCACCTTTCATCATAGAAGTGGATGCCTCTACGACAGGAGTGGGTGCAAAGCTGTCTCAGCAGCAGGGAAATCCTCCACGCCTCCATCCTCGCACCTACTTCTCGCCCTTAGAAGAGTGGCGTCACTGGCTGGAGGGTGCCAAGTTTGCTTTCACTGTCATTACTAATCACAGAAACCTAGAGTATCTGAGGGATGCTAAACATCTAAACTCCAGACAAGCCAGGTGGGCACTGTTTTTTAACCGCTTTAATTTATTTATCATCCAAGATCACAGAACCTTCAACCCTGAAGCATCCACGCCTGAGCCTATTTTCCCTCCACCCAAGATCGTCGGGCCCATCCAGTGGGCTATAGAAGAGGAAATAGCTGAAGCCACTTGTCTCCATCCTGCTTCGCCGCGAGGTCGTGAGGGGAAACCATTCGTTCCACAAGAGCTCCGCATTCCCCTCATGGACTCAGCCATTCTGCTCTGGGCTCTGACATCCAGGCTGCCAGCTGACCCTCTCGCTGCTTTCTAACTGGTACTGGTGGCCCGGAATGGCCCAGGATATCTCCCCATTTATCAAGGGATGCTCAGTCTGCACCATCTCCAAGATCCAAGGTGTGCTGGTCATAGTCGACCGGTTCTCCAAGGCCTGTAAACTAATACCATTACACCGTCTACCCCACTGTCTTTAAAACTGCAGAGACACTCTTCAACCAGATCTTTTTTCACTTCGACATCCCGAAGATATTGGGTCAGACAGTGGCTCACAATTCATCTATCAAGTGTGGAAGGCGTTCTTCAATCTCCTGGGAGTTACAGGCAGTTTGACATATGGATATCATCCCCAAGCCATGGCCAGACTGAGCGGAAAATTCAAGATATTGGGAGATACCTGAGGTCCTACTGCCATAACCACCAACACAACTGGCCCTTATTAGCCTGGGCCGAGCACCACCGGATTAATACCATTTCAGTGCATACACGGCCCCCCCTTCCCCTGGTCAAGAGACCCATCCACCGTGCCAGCTGTTAACCACTGGTTCAGGGAGAGTGGGGGGGGGAGTGGGGGGGTTGTCTGGAACTCAGTTCATCACCACAGCACAGTAAGCAAAATGTAATGTAATGTTTATAATTTACAAATGCCCAATTTGACCAATCAAAGAATAGCTTGTCTACAGTCATGTGATTCTGATGACACACAATGGAGCGCAAGAAGTGCAAAGCAGAATAGATGAGATGGAGGAAAGTCTGTACTGTACTGATTTAGACACTATTACAAGAGAAAGGTTTAAACAGAAATCACAACACATGTTGTGTTTTGATGAGAGTGATTTTTTACTGAACTAAAAGCCTGCGATCGAGGTGGTGGATATGAGCTACAACCTCTCTTTCACTCTCTTCAGCGTCATTTAAAGCACAAGTGCAGCCCAGTCCATTTTTTGCCCTTTTGCTACATGATAAAAGCCTCCTTGTGGTTTCTCAGTTTAATAGATTTGAGCAATAATAAACAATGTGAAACAATGGCATTGTGAGTTTATGATAGCATTAATAGTAGCATAGTAGCAATAGTACATATAGCAGCATTTTACACTACAGAAAAACAGTGGCATGACGTCATGTGCAAACAAGCTACAAAGTGCATTAGGTGTGTTCGACTTGACGCGACGCAGCGCTGCGCAGATCGATCGAAACCTGACTTGAAGCAGTGCATGCCGGTTAGAAATTTTGTCCGACTTGAACCGGCGCCGACGCCACGTGACTTTCACTTGGGGCATTAAAGTAGCGCGAGAGCGTTTCGAGAACAGCCGGCTTGCTCAGCCGGCGCAGCATCTCAGGAGCGGCTGCACCAGGCTGTGATGACGACATAGCTTTTCACGATTGGCTAGACAACGATCACGTGTGTTTCGAGTTTATTATAACGCCCTCAGTTCAACTAATACTTATTAATGCCTGTTTTAAAACAGCTAAAACTCTGTTCGTACAAATATAATAAACATGTTATTTTGTGTTGTTTAATAAAATAAAAATGAAATGAATACAGACTCCGTTGGTAATTTAATAATATATTCTTATGTTTACCATGATTTTTAGGCACACGGTGTTGAGCAGCACATAACATTTGCAATATGAAGAGTTTATGGTTGCTACCTTTTAATTTAAACGTTTGTTTATTGGACAAATCCAGTATTTGCACTTTGAAAAGGAAACACGGTGCGAACGTCACTACGGCAAGCAGCAGGTGTCCGACTTGACTGCTTCTTTTTCAACTCCTCCCTCTACTGCAAGCGGCTAATCTCGCCGATGGGTCTGCGCAGCGCCGCATGAGCTCGACACACCTAATATCACTGGCTTTAATTCATGTGATCTGAATGGCCACGCCCTGTTTCATTCACCTGGTGTATGTATGCAGTATCATGAATCAGGACAATGGCTGTTTTATTTATGGCCGAATTAATGTGGTAATCCTACTATGGTTAGCATGTGTTAACCTTTTTAGTGTCTCAGTTGATGTACAATAATATAACATCAGTGTAATTCAGATATTAGTGTATTCCCAATATTACACACCTGTAAAAATACTGGACAAATGAAGAACAGAAACAATGATCATCTGACCACCAGTAAATAAAGACAAATCTGTTTTTCCAAAAGCATCTCATGATTTTCAGTTTCATGGAGAGAAGAGATTGACAAGTGATGTGAGAAAGAGAGAGACAAGTACTGAGCTCTTTATCTCTCACACTGACAGAACTGATATTCTGATGGATGTGTGTGCGCGCGCTGTACACAACTCGAGTTGTTTCTGCGTTCTCATTCTCTCCGGTAGATTAAGAAAAAGAGTTAGACAGGCAAAAATGAATAATGACACTGTCAGAAAGATAGAATTCTGTTTCTCACTTCACTGTTTACAAACACACAACATTCACAATCAATAGAAATGAGAATATGAGCAGAGACATTGATGCTGTGTCCTGCTGTCAGGTCTTTAGGTTTAGGGATAGGGTTAGGGGTAGGGGATAGAATACACAGTTTGTACAGTTTAAAAAAACATTACACCTATGGACTGTCCCCACGGAGATAATAAACCAGACGTGTGTGTGTGTGTGTGTGTGTGTGTGTGTGTGTGTGTGTGTGTTCATGTTTGTATATCCCGGTGGGGACCTAAACCTGAATACACACCAACACATGGGGACTCGTGTCACCGTGGGGACCAAAATTGAGGTCCCCAGGGGCAAAAAAGCTAATAAATTGTACAGAACAATATTTTTTACAAATCTAAAAATACAAAAAGTGTTCTATGATCTTTAGGTTTAGGGGTAGGATTAGGGATAGGGGATAGAATATACAGTTTGTACAGTATAAAAACATTACGCCTATGGACTGTCCCCACGGGGATAGTCAACCAAAGCCTGTGTGTGTGTGTGTGTGTGTGTGTGTGTGTGTGTGTGTGTGTTGTGTGTGTGTGTGTGTGTGTGTGTGTGTGTGTGTGTGTGTGTGTGTTTATGTTTGTATATCCCGGTGGGGACCTATACCTGAATGCATACCAACACATGGGGACTCGTGTCACCGTGGGGACCAAAATTGAGGTCCTCATGGGCAAAAAAGCTTATAAATTGTACAGAACAATATTTTTTAAAAATCTAAAACTGCAAAAAGTGTTCTATGATCTTTAGGTTTAGGGGTTGGGTTAGGGGATAGAATATACAGTTTGTACAGTATAAAAAACAATACGCCTATGGACTGTCCCCACGGGGATAGTAAACCAGACATGTGTGTGTGAGTGTGCGTGTGTGTGTGTGTGTGTGCGTGCGTGCGTGCGTGCGTGCGTGCGTGCGTGCGTGCGTGCGTGTGCGTGCGTGTGTGTGTGTGCGTGTGCGTGTGTGCGCGTGTGCGTGCGCATGTGTTTGTCACCAGCGCAGTAAGCTAAATCTAACAAAACTTCAGATGGGGACATCCGGACCTCCTCGATTAGACAAATGGATTGGATTGATTGTTTATTTGTTGTTGTTTTCTTCTAAAACTACGAAACATGTTTATTTTAGGGGTGTGACAGGACTATTGTACTGTTTTTAATATACAGTATACCTGTAGGTGATTAATGTCACATATGGCCTCATTTAAGTAGCTAAATAAATGTGTTTGGATTATAATTTTGTCTACATTGTGTGGACCAGGGAGGATATTAAAACCTGAAATCACGCACTCAACAGCCCTCACGAGAAAACCACCTTCATAAACAGAGAGAATAATGCCTTCATGAAGATGCGCCGATACAAAAAGGTTTGTGTGAGGGTAAGAGATCATTAGCTCCATCATTGAGCTACAGTAGAGGGACCAGATGTCAAGCAGAGTAAATGTCCTACATTATGGGGATCAGTCACCAGTCTCTATGAGAAAAACAGTTGAATAAATCTAAAAACACAAAAGGCCAGGTTTAATCTCTGAAAAGGAAAGAGGAGAGAAAATGTCAACGTAACAACAACAAGACAATGGAAAATGTGCGTGTGTGTTTGGTGCTTAGCACTTTAGATTCCAGCTCTTACAGAAACCGTTCTGTTACTGTATATAGAGACTGTATATTTTATGTTGGCTTGTGCTGCCCCCTGTCTGTTATTCAGAAACACACATGTTTAGCCTATCTATCAAAGGAGGACATACCTTAGGCATATATTGTTTTTATACACAGCTAAAAAAATAAAACTTTCCACATTTATGCACGTTTGGAAAAGCTATAGTTATTCTATTTGTATAGTGTTTTATAGCGTAGTGCAGCTGCTGAAATGTAACTTTAGAAAAGGACTGCTGCTCAAAGCAGCTAAAGGAGAAAATCTCTCCATCTTCACCTCGGGTATTTCTTTTCAAGTCAAAACAAATTCCAGTGTCAGTGTAATATATAGCGGTTTAATGTTAATGTATGCGTTCTTTCGGGCCACAGGGATACATTTATCTCTGCTGTGTCTCCACTGCTATTGTGTGAATTGTGTGAGGCAGAGATAAGCCAGCCTGTGGCTCTCAAATGAAGAACCGCAAAATTCAGTGAAAATGATCAGATCGAACTGCTATTTAAAGCCTGAAATCATATTGCTCTTGAAAACACATACACAGGCCTCTATACAAAGATACTAAAACAAATAACAGTACACGTTCTCAATAAAAAATTCAACTCTTTGAACAAACAAAAGTGTTTTTATATCCCGGTGGGGACCTAAACCTGAATGCACACATGGGGACTCGCGTCGCCGTGGGGACCAAAATTGAGGTCCCTAAAAACCTTATAAATCGTACAGAACAATATTTTTGTGAAATCTAAAAATACAAAACGTTTTCTAGGATCTTTAGGTTTAGTGGTTGGGTTAGGGGATCAAATGTACAGTTTGTAGAGTATAGAAATCATTACGACGATGGACTGTCCCCACGGAGATAATAAACCAGACATTTTCTCTGTTGGACTTCTTTCCTGAACATTCATAAGTACACAACATGTTCATGATCAACCTGTATAAAAACAGTCCCTTATAAATGTTCTGAACTTAGAACTTACACCCTCGTAAACAACTACATTTTCTAAACCAAAATAAACATTATTCAAATGTCTATAAAGAAAACAGTATGACAGTCACATCTGAACTAAGTGACTCTCGGAGTGATTTTGGCATGAATGGTGTTGTTGTGCCCTCTGGTGGCAAACGGCATACAGCACAATCAAGAAATACAGGAATGTATCTGTTACCCTGAGCCATGCCATCTGAAAATAAACCGTTGAATTATTATGCACAGCACACTTAATACGGAACTGACACTCAAATGTGACCCTGGACAACAAAACCAGTCTTATGGGTCAATTTTTCGATATTGAGATATTTACATAATCTGAAATCTGAATAAATAAACTTTCTATAGATATGTGAGTTGTTAGAATAGGACAATATCTGGCTGAGATACAACCGTTTAAAACTCAGGAATCTGAGAGCGCAAAAAAAATCAAAATATGGAGAAAATTGCCTTTGAAGTTGTTAATCAGGGGCACGGCAGACCATCCACTCACAAAAATAAAGTTTTTATATATTTAAGGTAGGAAATTTACAAAATATCTTCATGGAACATGATCTTTACTTAATATCCTAATGATTTTTGGCATACAAGAAAAATCGATAATTTTGACCCACACAATGTATTTTTGTCTTTTACTAAAAATGTTCCCGTGCTACTTAAGACTGGTTTTGTGATCCAGGGTCACAAATGCGTCAGAATGATCCAGCAGATATTTCAGAGACACAGAAGCTCATTATGTGAATGTGGCCTGCTGTGCTAAATAGAGAGCACTGAATACAATATAAGCAGGGATGCACATAAGTGGTGCGCAGGTGCGCATGCGCGACCAAAATTAAAAATGCGCTCTGTAAATAAGTTTAGAACGCTCATTTGCGTACTGACAGGGTTGAAACCTTTTGATGCACAATCACTGTTTTAGACTGACTAAATGTAATACTGGATAAGATTTCCGTTTGTACTGAATGCTGCTAAAACTACTATCTCGTTTGTTCCCGGTGATAAACGGGACCTGGGTGTAAATGATGAAAAAGGGAGTATTGGTAGCTCCGCCTTTGTTGGTTCTGCTTTCGTTACTAGAGAAGCACGCGGCGCGCGCAGCATCTGTGAATGTCTGGAACTGCGCTGCACGTCTACCAAAACACCGCTTCTCTTAAACTTTCTAAAAGGACAAGCTGTTTAAACTTGACACTTGCACGCAGCTTGTGTTTCTCTATGCTATACTCGATCCTAGCTCCGCACCGCAAGTCTCCATGTGCGTTCGCAAGTGCACTTCACAGCAACCTGCCAAAAACCAAAAAGGTTGTCGTTTTAGGTTTCAAAATTGGTGTTGAACATTAATATTTACTAATGTAAAAAGAAAAACAAGAAGAAATACATTACCATTGTATTTTAAGTGTACTTTAAAGTAATATAAATATAGTATTATCCCACTTGTCAGGACTCTGTCCTTCCTGTTTTCGAGTTCTTTAACTCTATGGACAGGGTCGTGACAGAACCATGTCCTGCGGGTGTTTTGTGTGGAGACGCTTGGCTTTTGTTTACTTTGTGCCACGTGTCCTCCTGTCCCGTCTCTTAGCCCCGCCCTCCTGTTTCCCGTAGTCTCGCCATTATTGTTGATCCCGGTCACCTGGCCTCACCTCCCTTTTGTAATTATCCTCTGTGAGTGTTTCCCTATTTAATGTTACCCTCAGTCTCTACTTTTGGTCGGTTCATTGTTCTATGTTCCCTGCTCGTCGTTCGTTGGTGAAGTTCTCGTTCTTCTGCCTTGTCTTGCCAATACCTTGCCTGTTTTGTGAGTTTGATTTTGTATATCTCTTAGTTCTTGTTTTTCCCCCTTGAGGGAAGTTTTGGTTTGTCTTTTGAAAAGTCTCTTGTTTATATGTTTTTGTTACCGCACTGTGGGTTGTTTGTTTTGTTTTTGTTTAAATAAATCATTTTTGAGTTAACCCCTTCATCGCTTGCCTGCTTCTGGGTTCTGCCTGACCAGTCCGTAACAGAATGAACCGACCAAGAAAGAGCCCAGCAGGCATGTACACTCACACTGGACGTTCCCGCCAGACTCGTCACCTCGGCGACATTCGCCAGGGAGACGCCCATATTGAGGATTACATGGATGATTTCCTCAGCGCCGCAGAGAATGGGATCTTCGGAGAGGAGGAACTGGCAGTGTTATTTAACCGTGGCCTCAGGGACCCTCTATCAACTCAACTCAACTTTATTTATATAGCGCTTTTTACAATTTTCATTGTTACAATGCAGCTGTACATGAGACATATTGACTATAAGCAAACCAATTAAAGTTGTAAAGGTGAAAACAAAGAAGACAGACATACCCACATACAAAACACTCCACACACACAATATGCACACGTACTAACACACAGACACACACACACGGACACAGACAAGTACGCGCACACACAAAGTCACACACACGCACACAGTGAGAGCACACATTTAAGATAAAGGAGAGAGAAGCACAGGTCAAATATAACAGACTATAAATTCCTATATGCAATATTAATTAAGTAAAACTTTAAAATTCTAAAGCAGCCCCCCCGGCCAGGCATATGCAAAACAGTATGCAAACGGTGGCGAGGAACCCAAAACTCTAATCGAGAAAAAAAAACTCAGGAGAACCCAGGCCCAACCAGGGGATTCCAGTTCCCCTCTGGCAAAAGCTGCTGCCTCTGCACAAGCTCCACAGAGCTTGCACAACAAGGCTAAATAAACTTACTAATAAGGTAAATTATAGTTTAAGATTATCATTATTAATCTAATAGCATTTGACATTTTGTGGTGAAGACGTGTCAAGTGACCGCGTCCTTCTTTATCCAGCTCTATCATCTCAGCTCTTGTCAGGTCGCCGCTTCCCATTCTCCGCTCTACCATCAGGTCAGGCCATGAACTGCATCCTGCTCGCTGTGGTAACCTTGGAACAATGAGACAAGACTGGCTGAGAGTAGAGTACTGTTCTACACTCTGTTGGGTCTATCCATTCATAAGAGGTGTATTTTTATAATTTCAGTATCCTAGCAATATGTATTTTAATCATGTGCTTTCAGAGAAAATAGATGTGGACCGAAACTGAACAGTAGTTCCTCCTGGCAGGGTGGAATTTACAAGAAACTGAGTGATAAATCATGTGATTTCATGAGAATGTGGGGGTAGGAGTGTTGTTCCTCTTTTTGTGTTAACAGAAGTGTGAGTGAGGAGACACCCTAAGAAATGGAGGTCTGCCTGGTAACTTCGGATGGAGGCTTCTGTATTGGCAGAGAAGAGAGTCACCCCACCGGGCTCTGGGAGGAACCAAACAAGATATAAAAATATGTGTGATGTGTTTGTAAAGCGTTCTGGAATGCCCAGATGCTCTTGATGTATCTGTTGTTTGGAATCCTGAGCTCAGCTCGATCTATTTTACTCGCCTTCTATTCTAAATAAAATCAATCTGATCATAGACGTTGTATGAGCGATTTCTGAACCGGGGAAGGACTGTAAGATTTCAGTCCAACAATTTGGAGGGGGCACTCGGATCGCTCTTTGGAGTGATCAAGGACGGCGCGGACATTCCAGTTTCTCCATTTCAACACTACTGCGCAGTTCAACAAAAAAAGGTGAGCAGAAACCTGTTTTATCGAATTCTGTGATTGACAATACCCAAATTAAATGTGTTGAAGGAAGAGAGATGGGAATGTAAGTAAAGATTTAAATACAGTCAAATGTCAAAACGTTCTAAAACCTATAGAGGACGAGTAAATTGATCGAGGCAATATGTTATACTGTTCTGGCACTGGTGTGCAAATAATTCTTTATTTTTTTAGGTTGGCACTGGTGTGCAAATAATTTTCTATATTTTTAGGTTGGCACTGGTGTGCAAATAATTTTCTATATTTTTAGGTTGGCACTGGTGTGCAAATAATTTTCTATATTTTTAGGTTGGCACTGGTGTGCAGATAATTCTTTATTTTTAGGTTGGCACTGGTGTGCAAATAATTTTCTATATTTTTAGGTTGGCACTGGTGTGCAGATAATTCTTTATTTTTAGGTTGGCACTGGTGTGCAGATAATTCTTTATTTTTAGGTTGGCACTGGTGTGCAAATAATTTTCTATATTTTTAGGTTGGCACTGGTGTGCAGATAATTCTATATTTTTAGGTTGGCACTGGTGTGCAGATAATTCTTTATTTTTAGGTTGGCACTGGTGTGCAAATAATTTTCTATATTTTTAGGTTGGCACTGGTGTGCAAATAATTTTCTATATTTTTAGGTTGGCACTGGTGTGCAAATAATTCTTTATTTTTTTAGTTTGGCACTGGTGTGCAATATGTTATAGTGTTGTGGCACTGGTGTGCAAATAATTCTCTATTTTTTTAGGTTGGCACTGGTGTGCAATATGGATATAGATACAAAGGGTAATGGTTCTATACAAAATGATTGGAAAAATGTAGTGCATATGGTAAGGGCACAAACGGAGCCTAAAGATATGAGAGAAAGGGACAAGGAATTAGTAAACGCCTGGGAAAAATTAAAGGTACAATTTAATTGGTCAGAAGAAACTAAAGGAAATTATGATGTGGCACAGGCTATCAGGAAAATGGAAATGTTGACCCATCGTGAATTACAGCGGGCAGAAGAAAATTTTTCTAAAGCAGGTGTGTTTGAGAAGAGGAAACTCAAAACAGAGATAGAAAATCGTAAGAAGGAATTACGGCAGTGGACCCGTATAGCTGCTATGGCTACAGCCGTCAGTAAAACAGGGGTAAAGCCGAAAGTTAATGGTGATCAAGCAGGTGTAAAACGGGATTTACCTCCCCCTTATAATGTCCCTAACCTGCGACTAAACCCGTCTGCTCCCGTTGGCATAATGGCCCCAGTATTTGAGCTCAAAGGGGGCGATGTGATGTGTGAGGACGGCCGTGTGAAAATTACAGCAGGTACGGTGGAGGGTGAAATGAGTAAGGCTGACAAACTAGAGGAGGCGGACAGAATTAGGAAAATGATAAGAGTAGAACTGGAAAGAGATAAAGAAAAGGAAAGAGGACACCAAGAACGTCTTTTGATATTAGAACAGGAGTTTTCAGTGAATAAAAAAGAGAGAGAACAAAAAACAAAAAAACGAAGGAACAGTGTAGACACCGGAGATGTGGAAAGCGTCTCAACAGAACAGAGCAATGAGAATGATGTAGAGGATGATGTTAGGTCAGGGGAAGAAATGGAACAGGAAGGCGGGGAAAGTAGAGGGGAGCAGGGGGTATCAGGAGGACTGATGAGAGTAGTAGTGGAAGGAAAGGATTTAGATTATTGGACTGAGGGGGTAGAGACACAGAGGAGGACAGAGAAACTATTCAGTAGAAGTCAGGAAGTGGGACTGGAGGAGAAACAGAAAGCAACACCACCAACCAGTGAAGGGCGTTACTCACTCAGGCAATACATCAGAGCTCCCTCCCATATGGGGGAGGAGAAAAGTCTAGTAAGATCAAGAGGCACTGTGTTCCAACAGATTACTGACGGAGCTCACACCCCAGTTAGACCCAATTTAATTTGTCCTTTACTTGGGAGGGGGGGAACTCAAGAGTATAAACCATGGTCTCATTCTGATGTTACAGCCATTGAATTGAAACTGCCAGCTATCTCTAAGGGAGGGGTCAAGTGGCTGACAAAACTGAGCGCCTTGACATGTGGGGTGGAGCTAGCTTTGGGTGACGTGAGAACACTGTTGGGCGGTCTAGTGCCTGCCTCTAAGTTGAGGGCCATTGAACAGGACGTTGCCCTTAATGATGAAGCCAGTGAGGAGCCCTTAAGGCGCCACATTTCCAGTTTGAGTGCTGCATTAAAGGCCCATTTTCCAACCCCTGCCACTGCCTACCAGAACATTAAGTTTAGAATGAAACCTGGGGAGACGGCTGGTGTCTATTTGAACAGATGTGAGGGGGAATGGGAGGCACAGGTGGAAGAACATTGTAATAACACCCCTATTTCTAGAGCTCTTTTCAGGGCCGCTGTGTTGGCAGGAACTCCCTTGGCCGTCCAGAAAGCAATGGCAGACAACCCAGACATCCCAGTTTCTAATGATGAGGTATGGACTAGACACTTAGCTCATCACACCGATAAGGCAACAGATAGAGAGGACTATGATGAGAAAGAGATAAGTAAGTTGAAGAACCAATTATTGAAACTACAACTCGATGTAGAGCAAGCAAAGGCTAAGGCAAAAAGACACAGACCAGTAGGGATGGCCAAATGGTCCAACAGGTTCCCATGACCCAGACTGTCCCAAACTCTACAACACAAGCTTCCACACACACTTTTGAAAACATGGCACCATTTCATCACTATCCTCACCCAGTCCCTTATCAACAATACCATCCATACAGGGGACATAGCAGGGGAGGCCCTAGAGGGGGAGGATATAGAAGAGGGGGGTACACTGAGGGATCCCAGGGTTGTTTCTTGTGTGGAGATAGCTCACATTGGAAAAACGAGTGTCCAATGAATGGGTCACCAGCTGCAAGGGGTTGGGGTCCCTTAAGAGGTGGTGGAAATGGTCGGGGCAGGCGACCATACCCAAACTCTTTCCCCTTCAATCCTAACCCTAACCCAGGGGGAAATCAGGTGTCTACTTAATTCCCTGTGTGGGGCCTGGGAGGGGAGGTGGAAACACACTGAGGGGGCCTACAGAGAACTACCAGGGGAGCAAGGGCCGAGCCTCTCCTGGACATTATGGTCAATAACATGCCATTAAAGGCCCTAGTGGATACTGGGGCCACTTACTCCACGGTAACTGGCACATTACCTGGAGATATGTTGACTACTAATAGCATTGAAGTCATGGGGTTCTCTGGGGAAATTGAAAAATGGCCTAAAACAAAACCCCTTTCAGTTAAGGTGGCCAACCAACACCTAACACACAGCTTTCTCTATTCAACCAGAGCACCAGTGCCTCTTCTGGGCAGAGATCTGTTGGTCAAATTGGGGGCGAGTATTTTATGCACTCCTCATGGTATAGTCATCTCCTTCCCTTGTGGCTTATTTCATAATTGTTCAAAGGGCGGGGGCTTGATTTCAGCCTCTCACGGCCAGTGGATGCTGGCAGCCACAGAGAGAGGGGAGGGGGCTGACATATACTGGGTGGAGTTGGATAACCCTGACACTGGCTCCAACTCAAATGGGATCTTAGCAGTGTATCACCTGTGGGAAGAATGGATAAAACAACACCTAATATACATCCCCCCTAAAGATCCATTTCATTGCACATTATTCTATGACAGGACAGGGGATTTGACATATGAAGACAGTTTTTCTGAGATTGAGGGCCATAACTGGACCATTAGCAGCCCAGGGCTATTAATAGGTAGGGAGGGAGTGGTGGCCCCTATTATATTGACCTTAGAGCAGTCTAAGTGGTACAGGATGTCTGATACAGCAGCCCCTCATGTTTCTCTAGCCTTACATCCTGGTCACGAGGCTAGAGAATTAGGTTGCATGACTAAAAGGTTGTTGCGACTCACTGACTGGGAATCAGGTCCTGAGGGGGTGCTGTATTCGCCATCTGAACAGGCATATAAAATCTTGGCCCCTTGTCACTGTACAGGAATGTTGACACATGTATGGCTCAATAGGAGCCATGGCAGGGAGAACACTGATGATGACGCAGCCATCCCTATGATTGCTAGACTACCGCCTGAGTTGTGGTCCACAGGTCCAACGGACGTTGGACATTGTAAGGTAACCCCAATCACCTTTTCCCTGAGAGATTACACCCCTATATGGGAAAGACAGTATAGGAACAAACCTGAGGCAGAGCAGGGCATTGCCTCTACCATTGCTGGCCTGGTGGACTCGGGAGTGTTGACTGTCGCCAAATCCGATTGGAACACACCCATCCTGCCTGTGCCCAAGCCAGGCACCGACAAGTACCGGATGGTACATGACCTACGTAAGATTAACGCGTTGGTATCCACACCAACCCTATCTGTGCCTAACCCATACACTTCTTTGTCCAGTTTGACTGTGCGGCACCTGTTTTTTACGTGTATTGACTTGGCTAATGCTTTCTTTTGTATACCTATTGCAGACGCCTGTAAACCAATTTTGGCGTTCACCTATAGGGGTCACCAGTACACGTACCAGAGGCTGCCTCAGGGCTTCATTCTCTCCCCAGGGATCTTCAACCATGTCCTGAGGGACCAACTGGCTGGCTGCCAGCTACCCCAGGATACTGTGTTAATACAGTATGTTGATGATTTGCTGGTGGCTGCAACCTGTAGGGAGCAATGCCTCTCTGCCACTGAGATTTTGTTGTCACAGCTATACAAGGCAGGGTTCAAGGTTAGTAAAGAAAAACTGCAGATTTGTAGACCACAATTACATTTCTGGGACGTTCGGTAGGTGGCCAGGGCAGTGGTCTGACCTGTAAGCACAGAGAAGAAATTTTGAATCACCCAAAACCATTGACGGTCAAGGATCTTATGTCATTCCTGGGCCTGACTGGGTTCAGCAGACATTATATTGCGCAGTATGCTGATCTCACGGCTCTTTTAAGACGCATGGTCAGAGATAAGGGTATGAAAAATGGTACAGCAACCCTGGATTGGTCAGTCGAGGCTGAGCAGTCTTTCATCATGTTGAAACAGAGCCTTTCCATGTCAACACAATTGCAGTGTGCAGATTATTCCGAAAATTTTTTCCTTGACGTTGCAGAAAGCAATCAGACCGCAAATGGAGTGTTGTATCAGAAAGATAGGGGTCGGCGGCGAGTGTTGCAGTATGTCAGCGTACTACTCGACCCTGTTGAACAGCGTCAGCCTCCATGTGCTAGGTTTGCAGCTGGACTAGCCAAAATCATTACCAAAACATCCCATCTCGTGTTAGGGCACTGTCTGGTAGTTCACACATCACATTCCGTCATATCATTTGTTAATTCATCTGCCTTCACATTTTCTCAATTGCGAACGCACAGAATGTCCACCATTTTGACTGCACCAAACATTAACTATTGTCATGACGGGGTGAACATGGCCGACTTTATGTCTGTGGAAGGCGAGCCCCATGACTGTGCACCCCGTACCTATTTGGCGTCACTAATTCGACCTGATCTCCAAACCAAAAAATTGGAGGGAGCTATGGACCTTTTTACTGATGGTTGCTGTTATAGGGAACTAGATGGGACACTGAGCGCTGGGTATGCCGTGGTACAGGCATCCCTGGACGGTTTTGAAACCAGACTCTCAGAGAAACTTTCGTTCAGACAATCTGCGCAACGCGCTGAATTATTGGCTGTTCTAGCTGCATTACGCATTGCTGCTGGTCAATGGGTCAACATTTACTCTGATTCCGCCTACTCCGTAAATAGCATCTTGACTGAGCTGCCACAGTGGCAGAGATGTAACTTCACTACCTCAACCGGTCGACCGATTAAGCATGCGGAAGAAGCCAAGGCCTTGTGCGACGCTGTGTTATTGCCTAAGAAAGTGGCCATTCTTAAATGTGCTGGACATCAAGTATCAGATTGCTTTGAAAAAAGAGGTAATGATGCCGCCGACAAAGCAGCCAAGACGGCAGCTGGATNAAACACATTCTGAAAAATCTAGTGTGACTAGGGGTGTAACGACTCACTTCATCGCTTCTCTGATCAGAACAGCGCTGTTTTTTTTTTTGGCTTACTTTATGTTGCATATCACGTTATGCAGCAGCTCACGTTAGCGGATAAAGTGACATTGGCATTTAAAAACATTTGTGCTGCCTTTGTAATGAGTTTCGAGTTGACTCGCCTGCAGTCACACTTCAAGTTTGCTGTGTTTTAACAGCGATTGTGAGGGAAAATATGACGCTTTGTAAACCACTTGGAGACAGATTGTGTCTTGTGCTTCCCCTTCTCACAGAGACTTCTCTCTCTGCCGCATACAGTATGTGAGATAAGCACACGTGACGCACTGGCGCAGAGTAGGTAGCGTCTTGACCGCTGAACGAATAGAATTAAACATATCGTAAAATATCCCCACCCCCCTACGATGAGCATCGTAACATTTTTGCATCGAAATATCGTAATACGAAGTATCGTTACACCCCTAAGTGTGACCGCAGTGTAATGCATAATTATGACTGTATAAAATGTGTTTTAGGTATAGAAGTGGCATTTTTTAGTTTTTTATATTTGGTCAGCCAGTTTGTTGGTTTTACGCAGATCTGGCAACCCTGGGAATGCCATCACAGAGAGTAGGAAGAAAGCAAAACAGCGCCAACCCTAGACAGAATACCGCTATGACGCAATGACAAAACAAACATGCTAATTAGCATCATCTGACGTTTAGAAACTTAGCTAGCCAGCAAGCTTTAGCTAAATTGTAACAGTTGACATCAGAAGGGCAGATGCAGGCTGTCTTTGTCATGATGTAATAAGAATTGTTTCATTTTCCAAAACTGCTACTGGAGGCACGAGGAGGGTGGACCACTGAGCTCTTGTTTCATTAGTTCAGTCCTCTGAGAGAGACCACCAGGACACACAATCCTCCTTTAATTAGCACAAAGCCATCGCTGTCCTCTGTGACTGATTAGCCCGAGTAATGACTATCCACACTCAAGTTCCCTCATTAAAATCCAACTCTCTTCATTGACACCTGAAGTTCTCAGACTGGCCCACGAGTAATATCAAATGTGTCGCTAATCCTCCCTGTCTCCTCGGGTCTGTTCGGCAAAAACTGCACTGCAGTACTTCAGACTGACCTGCGGAGCCATGATGGGTGACCGACCGTAATTAACATAAAAGTGTTTGAAGCATAACTTGAAATAAGAGTTTAATTTACATTTTAAAGTTAAAGGCGCTGCAAATAGCCTTAACTGTTAACTGAACTTCTGCCAGATTTTAACATGTAATTAAACACACCCACTTTTCCCTAAACCCAATGACTCGGGCAAGACATTTGAAGAGACGTTTTAGGTGCTTTGTCGTGTTGCTGAGATCAGTACATCCACAATTCTGTATGAAAATAATGAAGCGTAATTGTAAGAAATGTAAACATTATTGTGCTTTTTGTACAGAAAAAACACAGCCTCCCTGTTTACTTGTATGTGTTCAAATAGCAGTCTTGCCCCTCTCAAAATGGCGGCAAAATTATTTTAGGGAGAACAATGCTTTTAAGAAGAACTTGCCACCAGCTGAACTGGGGGGCTTTTCTTTCAGCGTGGTTTATCCTAAATCTCACCTCCCGGGCTTCAGCGTTTACCCATCGCTTCCTTCTGGATCACTGCTGGTATCAGAGCTATAGAGAAGTGTAAACAAGAATGTTTGGGAAGCTTTTTATATATTTGTTTAAGAGCAAGTGAGTCCACGTGGTTGGTTTGTAAGCATCATTACTGTCACGTCAATGATATACCAGAACAGATGAGACACTGACCTTGTGCTGGAAAAAGTAGGCTGTTTTTGTGTAAGCAACTTCTTTGTGAAATGAGTCAAATGTGTATGTAACTAAAATGCAGCAACATAAATCAGTGTTTCTCTGGGATTTTTACCCAGGAATGAGTAACTTGAATTGTTTTAAAGCACCTGGATAGACTCACAATGTGTTTTGTAACCAGTACTAACTTACAGTTTTCCACTCACATTTTATTGCAATATTGCAGTTTCATCCTCATATTTTATTCCGTCCTTCACCTCACAATGTAACTCGCCGGAACTGTTATTTTCCATACTATTTTTGGTTCTGAGATTGGTAATTTGGAGTGGGGATGTTGTTCAGGAGGTACTGGTACTATCGATTTGGCCTATCTGATTCGGGTAACAGGGACCCTGTTGTTGGCCTGAGGTCTGCTGTGGATAAAACATTGGTGTGCTGAAAATGTCAACATTCACTTTCCAGGCCAGGGTCTCTCTAATAGCCAGTGCAAACAGATGGGTCTCCACTTCAGCACAAATGGCTGTGATGTCCTTGCTGCTGGTTCTCGGAATGGCATCTCTGCGATTCATTTAATGTGCATAGATGGATGGAGATGGGATTCTCATTTGGCTGTTATGACAAAGTATGATTCAATATATTTCTCCCACTTTATGAGAAATACAATTGAAGCTTGAAAGAAGGCAATTCAGATTGACGCCTGTGCGTCACCCCCGCATGCGCTTTTGGTGAACGGATTCCCTGACGCAATGGGGTGGGTTTTATTAATGAGGTTAGAAGACATTAAAATTTGGCTGAAGTTTACCCAGGTAGGATGGCATATTTTTTCTTTGAAAGTTGTGTTTACCCAGTTACAGTAAGTGGAGATTGCTCTAGACTTTTTCATTGTCCATCATTTTGACACACAGACTCATAAAGTTTAGGTTTTTTTTCTAATTTGTGCTATGTGAACCACCATAGCCTTTACCAGGGGTATTCGATTAAAGTTCCAAGAGGTCAGGTCTTTATATTTTCTTCCAAACAGAGGTCCGGACAATATGGTTTTTGAAAATAAATAAATATTTAATCAATTTAGCCCACCTGGATATATACTGAATATTTAAAAGATATGATCTTTTATCGGGCCATTTATTTTGATATTCACAGTATGTATGCATGTGTTGTATGTATTGTAGGCTCTGTGGCTAGGGGAAGGCCCTCTTAACAGAAGTCTGATAGTTAATATTTGTAAATAAAAAAAACTACTGACAACATACAAACAACAAATGTAACAATTAAAATGCTCTCATCATAAACAGAAAACAAATGTACTTACTAAATAAGCCTTTCAAAGCCATTTATACCAGAACTATTTCTATCTTTAAATAATTTCCCAATTAGAATGTTGTTCGTTATATAAAATGTGACCCTGAAAAGCCAGAAAAAGTATTTTTGTTTTCTTCATGAAATCATCCTTCAATATTCTGTGAAAATATAACAACAATATCTATCATACCTCTATCCTACCAAATCCTACCTCTCCGGCAGATCCTTCAGGGTGTCATGGAGGGGCTCGCTGTCCACTGCTCACCACATGATCACTGGGGTCCCTCAGGGATCGGTGCTTGGACCGCTGCTTTTTTCCATCTACACGAAATCGCTGTGACCCTGACGACACCCAGATCTACATCTCGTTTCACCCAGACGATACCACTGTAGCAGCTCGCATTACAGCCTGCCTAGAAGACATCTCAGCTTGGATGAAAGAGCATCACCTCCAGCTGAACCCTGCCAAGAAAGAACAGCAGCAAGCCTCGTCTTCCAACAGCCCAAAAGGGCTCATGTGACACCCCTTTTCATCTCTCTCCACTGGCTACCGGTTGAAGCCCGTATCAGATTCAAGTCACTGATGCTTGCCTACAGGACTGTCACTGGATCTGCACCGGCATACTTTCACACCCTCCTACACCCCATCAAGAACCCTACGTTCAGCAAACCAGCGGCGTCTTGTACTGCCTTCTCAAAAGGGCAGTAAATCGCTTTCCTGCTCATTCTCATTCACAACTCCTTCCTGGTGGAACATTCTTCCTAACTCAGTCCGGTCAACCACATCTCTCACAACATTCAAAAAACTACTTAAAACCCATCTCTTCTGTGAATACTTGACAGAAAAATGAGGAAAAAAACAACACTAACCCTCTCCTTTTCTCTCAGCAGGTATTGGTCTAGCTTTTGTTGAAACTAGTAACTTTGTATTAGCACCTATTGTATTATTGCTCCTGTATGACATATCGCTTATTGCTCCCTGAACTCTCTGTAAGTCGCTTTGGATAAAAGCGTCTGCTAAATGACTAAATGTAAATGTAAATATATTCAATATTGACTGAATAATGCCATTTTTAAAGATTGAAATCTTAGTTAAATTAATGCTTGAAATTGATCTTTGATGCTTGTTATAATAATTAGTTAGATTGTGAGACTTTAGCCTGGGTTTTCGCAGGGTCACAAATGTTTACATGCTGATCAATAATGCTAATGCTAAATATAGATAAAAACATTATGGTTCATAAAATATCACAAATCTGCATGGTTGAAAGGTTGGAGACATAGCCTATAGCAAACAGTAAACAGACAATAATTTAAAATAGGAGGATTTTGTTTATTGTTGTGTGTGTCCATTTACCTCCTCTGCGTGTCTGCACTAGTGTTGTAAAAATAAGCACGTGTCTGCTGCTCTTCATGCGAGAAGCAGCTCGCGAGGAGCGGAAAGGGTTAAAATGAAGCGCGTTTGGCGCTATAGATATAAATATTAGAAGATATAGCAGCAAAAGATCAATTACTTAAATGTTTCTTGAGAGCGCGTGTGATGTGATTCTACGCTGTGTGTATTGCAATCATTCACGTATTGCAAACTACTAACTACGGTATGCATGAATGTAATATTTAATTAATTTCAATATTAGATATGTCTTACTATATTCAAAATAATCGTGAAATTAAAAACTTCCTTCAAATATTAAAACAAGTAAAGTGCTTTCATCCAAACAGAATTTGACTTGCTTTGCTACATGTATAATATTGCAGTTTCTATCTGGCATATGCAGTTTAAAGTAATTAAATACATTTCTAATTTGTACTTATTTGTGTACTGTTTTGCGTCACCACTTGGTGTCCAATGTAAAATCCTGAAACAGAGACTTAAAGAGTACATAACATGAGATCATGAAAATTACATTTCATGTAATGTGTAATGTTGCCGTGTTTGAAAGTAAGCAGTCTGCCAAGTTGTAAATCCTAAGGTGAATGAATAACAAAGTTATTGGCTTGGAATAAAGGGAGTCGACTCTGAATCACGCAAACGAGCTTAAGCTTCGCTTTAAGTGCTGCATTTAGGGAGTCTTCTATAGCACGAAAAGGTGATAAAATGAGGTGTGAAGGATTTAGATAATGTGTAAATACTTGTGGAGTTTGCTTGGCATTGCAGTCGGTGATAGATCAGGGTGCAGTTGGCAGTGTCAGGTTGAGATGTAATGAATAGGCTGATTAGGTCTTTGGCACATAGACTCCAGATAGACTGCAGATGGCAAGGCACGCTTTCGTCTTTCCGTCTCTCTTTCTCTCTGTTCCTCTCACACTATCCCTGCTCCAGGATCTCTCATTAATCACTGTAATTACCAGAAAGAGAAAACATATTAGGACGTTTAACCCTTGTGTTGTGCTAATTTCTCAAAAACAGACAAAAACCTCCGTGGCAAGATGACCCGCGTTCAGTCATACCAGTAATACAGATTGTTGACTTTATTCATGCGTCAAGGCACAACTCACATGTTGTCTTTTAAAGGGGTAATATGACACGGCTAAAATGAATATAATCATTTGTTTTAGATGTAATGCAATGTGTATACACGATTTAAAGTTAAAAAACGCTGTGTTTTCCACATACCGTGCATGTTTGTATCTTCTCTTTGCCCCGCCTCTCTGAAACACAGATTTTTTACAAAGCTCTTCGCTCTGTATAGCGAAGTGTGCTATGATTGGCCAGTTAACCAGTGCGTAGGGATTGGTCAAATACTGCAAGCGTGTGACGTAAATGTAACGCCTCTTACCATATTTGGAACATCAGCGTCACGGGTCGGTTTGGCAGAACCCAGTCGCAGACAGGAGAGTACAAATTTTTTTATTTATTTAACAAAAACACAAACACATATAACAAAATCCCAGGAGGGGGAAAACAGGTAAGGAGTCAAAATAACACAAAATAAACACTTCCCACGTGGGGGAATAAACTTGAGGGGTAGAAAATAAACAAACACCATACCCTTCTACAAAGGGGTAGGAAAAAGGCTTAGAACAGGGAACCAGTGAAAACAAGAACAACTAGAGACTTACTAGAACGAGGGACACGAGGTAATAGACATGGAGTAGTTGACATGTAGTATACACGACAAACCGGCAAAGGACAGAGACCAAAGGGCATTATATAAGGGAAAACTAACGAAGGATAATTACATATGGTAGGTGACTGGCAGGTGACTGGGATAAACACTCAAGGAAAGATTACGGGAGACAGAAGGGCGGGGCTGAGAGACAAGACAGGATGACACGCGGCGAAAGTGACAACAAAGCCACGTTTCTCCACACAAAACGCAACATAAACCCGCAAGACGTGGTTCTGTCACGACTCCGTCCAATGAGCATGAGAACTCGTAACAGGAAGGACAGAGTCCTGACAGAACCCCCGCCCCAAGAGACGCCTCACGGCGTCCCAAGGGTGAAACCTCAGTGGGCCAAAACAGAGAGACACAAAGACAGACACCAGAGACAAAGCACAGAGCAGACTAGGGGGAACATGAGGGAGGCCAAAATGGGATTGGGGTGGGCCATCAAAAATAACAAACAAGGGAGGGGGGTGGGACAACAGGAGGCCAAAACTTGGGGCCACTAAACAAGGGTGGGACAGTGGGAGGAGTCTTGGGAGGGCCAGATGAGACCGGTCGGGCCTTGCGTGAACCGGGTGGAACCGGCTGGGGCCCTGGCTGGTTCGCCGGCTGGATTGCCGGCTGCTGGGCCGGACTGGACGCCGGCTGCACCGGACTGGACGCCGGCTGCACCGGACTGGACGCCGGCTGGAATGCCGGCTGCTGGGCCGGACTGGATCCCGGCTGCACCGGACTGGACTCCGGCTGGACCGGACTGGCCGCCAGCTGGAAGACCGGCTGCATCGCCGGCTGGATAACCGACTGGGACGCCGGCTGGATAACCGGCTGGGGCACCGGCTGGGACGCCGGCTGGGACGTCGGCTGGAATGCCGGCTGGAACGCTGACTGCGCCGGACTGAACGCCGGCTGGGACAGACCCCGCGCTGCTCGCCGCTGCCTCTTCTTCCTCAGCCGAGCCACCCACCTGGTGGTCGGCTGAAGGAACGAGGTAAAAGGCAGGGCTGGCTCTGGGTTGGAGGCCTCAGAGGACGATCCCCAGGACTCTCTCCTTCCCTGCTTGCCACCGAGGCTGGGCTGGGGTGGATAGGCTGTAGGGGGAGAGGAGGACGGGTTGGAGACGCCCATAACCCCGATCTGCAGGGGACGACCCTCAGGGATCGTGACCAGCGGAGATGGGTAGGCGGGTTGAGCTGAGACCCTGGACTCCGATCACTCAATGGCGTATTGCCACACGGTGTCAAAGTACAGTGGTCTCAGCGACCTCATCTCCGCACGTGAGAGTGGTTCCCTGAGACCGGTGTTGAAGAGTGTCGTCAGCTCCTCCTCTCTGAACACCATCTCCTCTGCGACTTCCAGGAACCGGCCCGCGTAATCATCCACGTCCCCGTTCCCTTGGCGAATGTCGTGGAGGAGATGAGCCTGGCGGGGCCGCACAGTGTCCACTCTGCCTGCTGGGTTCAGTTTCATGGCCGGTTTGTTCTGTCACGGGTCGGTTTGGCAGAACCCAGCCGCAGATAGGAGAGTACAAAAAAAGTTTTTATTTAACAAAAACACAAACACATAAAACAAAATCCCGCGAGGGGGAAAACAGGTAAGGAGTCAAAATAACACAAAATAAACACTTCCCACGTGGGGGAATAAACTTGAAGGGTAGAAAATAAACAAACACCATACCCTTCTACAAAGGGGTAGGAAAAAGGCTTAGAACAGGGAACCAGTGAAAACAAGAACAACTAGAGACTTACTAGAACGAGGGACACGAGGTAATAGACATGGAGTAGTTGACATGTAGTATACACGACAAACCGGCAAAGGACAGAGA